>NW_027464450.1:1970000-2270000 GCF_050947455.1 Rhinoderma darwinii
CACTTATTGAGCGTAGGGACCGTCAGTCGCCCAGTTGTACCCCGTCGCCTAGGGCGGGTCGTTACAAGTAGGCAGGGACTGAGTGGCGGGTAGATTAGGGCTCACTTGTCTGTTTCCTTACCCCCATCATTATACAACCTCTCATAATCTGAATGGGATATCCTGCGCAACTGAGAAAAAAGTCCCTCCAACATTGCAAAAGACACACTTATCCTTCCCGTCATGTCCTTTCTGAAAACCCTGCAGAGCACGCCGTGTCAAATAAATGCTTAGTAACATCCATACAACCAATTAACTTAAAGGAAAGTGCCGCTACTGACTTAACAACAGAGGAAACTGAATACCCACTCTCCATAAGAGATAACAAAAACAAAACATCCCCCTAAGGCACTAAACGGACTCCCTTGACTACACCACGAATCCTCCAGCCGGAACCATCTCACCCAGATCTTGTTATAAGCATCCGACGTAGCAGGGGCCAGCGAACATTTCGCCCACCATTTCAGACGAGCAACACCACCCTCCAAAGGTGTTCGGGGCAAGAAGCCGGATCCCTCTCCGCCTCTGGAGCTAGCCGACGGAAATGATCCCACTGCAACCGAGATAAAGCATCCGCAATGTCATTGGAAACACCGGGAACATGATGAGCCCTAAATAGAATGTTCCACCTCAAGCACAGTAGGACCAACTGGCGTAACACTGTGATCACCGGGGGGGAATTGGCGGACAAACTATTAATAGCGCACACAACTGCCATGTTATCACAGTGAAAAACCACTGACCGATAGGACAAAAGGTGTCCCCAAATTTCCACCGCAACTAGAATGGGAAACAACTCCAGAAAACAAAGGTTACCTGTCAAACCACACTCCCTCCACCCTAGTGGCCAAGTACGAACACACCATTTCCCCTGAAAGTACACTCTGAAACCGATAGAACCGGAAGCATCAGTACACAATTGTATCTCCACATTCGAAAGTCCTGCTGCAATCCATAATCATCTGCCGTTATATTCTACCAAAAAGGAAACCCAAACCCTCAAATCCGCCTTATGCTCCTTGCCAAGGCAAATAAAATGGTGGGGACTTCTAACACCAGCAGTTGCTTGCGCCAAGCGCCTACAAAAAAAAACCGGCCCATAGGCATAATTCTATAGGCAAAATTAAGTTTCCCCATTAAAGATTGCAGGAGCCGCAGGGTGATTTTTGTTTTCACCAGAGCCTCCTGCACCGTTGCCCACAGATCAACAAGTTTTGCCTCCGGCAACCTACATTCCATTGCCTGGGAATCAATTTAATTTCCCAAAAAAAAGAGCGTCGTGGTTGGTCCCTCCGTTTTTTCAAACGCCAACGAAACCCCAAAGTCATCAAAAACATCAATCACAGCCTGTAAATATTGCACACGACGGCCGAGCCGCAGGGCTGACACAAAAGAAGTCATCCAAATAATGAATCACTGCTTTAGAGCCGGCTCGTTCATGGACCACCCACTCCAAAAATGTGCTGAAGGCTTCGAAATAGGCACAAGAAATAGAGCACCCCATAGGAAGGCACCTATCAATATAAAAAAGGTCATCAAACGAGCACCCCAGCAAGTGCATGGATTCTGGGTGCACTGGCAAAAGGCGAAACGCAGACTCCACATCCACCTTAGCCATCAGCGCCCCCTGCCCCGCCGTCCTAACCAAACGAACCACCTGATCAAATGACGTATAGGAAACCCGCGTCAAAGACTCAATATCATCATTCACCGAAGAGCCCTTTGGATAAGATAAATGATGTATAAGCCGAAATTTTCCCGCCTCCTTCTTGGGGACAACCCCCAGCGTGGAGACACGCAAATTGGAAATAGGAACATTAGAAAAGGGGCCTAACATTCTACCCAACAAAACTTCCTTCCACAACTTGTCTTGTACCACTTCTGGATGATCCCGCACCGAACGCAGATTATTAGCCATCAAAACCCCCACCCCCGGGGAGAACAGAATCCTAAATCCATCCCCAAAACCGTTCAATAACAGCTGCGCCTTCTCCCTGTTGGGGTACATCTTTAGCCAAGGCGTCATAGCGTCCAGGTTCACTGGACTCACCCCCTTTAGCAGGACGATCCCCTGGCTTCGTCGTGCCTCCTCGTGCCCGCTTAAAACACTTGAAGACGGGGTGGTTACCACCCCTACACCCGGCACATTCGTGTCTATAGACACAATTAGTTCCCGATTTACAGGTGCTCTCGTTGTAGAGTCAGCAGACCCCTTTTTTTTTAAACTCCCAAATGAACCCGCTCATCTAGACCCGCCGAGTTAGGACTGAAAGGGTTATGCAAACCCGCAACTTCAACACGCCCCATCCTGACCAGCCCCCTTTGGTGTAGTCATAAGGCGCATCCAAAGGCTTATGTCCTTATGATCCCACCACAGGGATGACTGAACCGCCATACGCTGACGAAACTGCTCGTCATATTTAAGCCAAGCAGTTCCCCCATACGTTCTATAAGCCTCCCAAATAGAATCTGGTAGCCTAATAATACGCTGAGCAGCAGCGCCATTGTGTGGTCAATGCAGGGAAATGCACACTATGTCTATTATATATTTTAGAAAGTTTGTTTGAAGCCCGATTGTGATACGCTAAACAGCAGCGCCATCGTGTGGTCAATGCTGAGAAATCTCACTAAATTGAATGTAATGCAGGCAGCCTAGTGATACGCTGAGCAGCAGCACCATCGTGTGGTCAATGCAGGGAAATGCACACTATATCTATTTATTATATATTTTAGAAAGTTTGTTTGAAGCCCGATAGTGATACGCTAAGCAGCAGCGCCATCGTGTGGTCAATGCTGAGAAATCTCACTAAATTGAATGTAATGCAGGCAGCCCTAGTGATACGCTTAGCAGCAGCGCCATAGTGTGGTCAATGCAGGGAAATGCACACTATATCTATTATATATTTTAGAAAGTTTGTTTGAAGCCCGATTGTGATACGCTAAGCAGCAGCACCATCGTGTGGTCAATGTTGTGAAATCTCACTAAATTGGATGTAATGCAAGCAGCCTAGTGATACGGTGAGCAGCAGCACCATCATGTGGTCAATGTAGGGAAATGCACACTATATATATATATATATATATATATATATATATATATATATATATATAGTATTATACAAAAAATAGAGACCAGAAGCAGCACTCAAAATAGCAAAAAATGTGAATTTATTTACCCAACAAATGCTTCCATGGAGGAAGTGAAACGTTGCTTTGTTGGGTAAATAATTCACATTTTTTGCTATTTTGAGTGCTGCTTCTGGTCTCTATTTTTTGTATATTCATGAGGAGTGCGTCCCTCCTTTTATTGAAGCTAGCACCAGCCGATTTTGGTATTCACACTGTGCTGCTCCTACTATCGTGTCGAGCCTATACTAGTGGGACGAGGAGTCTTTAGCACGTGCATATTACAACATGGAGCAGTCAGGGGCTCTGAATATTTCACCCAACATTTTTTCCTACACCACAGAGGATGTGGATAGGATCCTGAATGGTTCATTAGGAGATGGGACTTTCCTTGGGGTTCCAGCGAAGATTGACATCAAACGTGGTTTTGAATATGAGTCAAGGAGATACATCAACTTGAGATTACACCTGTCTATCCTGGGGGAATATTACAGACACCAGATTATTCCAAGAGGATTAAGATCACATTTGAAACCTAACCTTTTTCCGAATAATACGGACTTTTGTACTAGTCTGGAAGGTCTATCTAACAAGTATGCTTTGGATGTTATTTTACTCAACATTGAATTTCTCCAGAAGGAGATTGAATGCTGTAGATCTAAAAAAGCAGAGTTTGAAGAGAAACTGCATACTGTTATGGAGAATGATGAGCTTACGGGATATCATGACAAATTCCAGGGTATTCTACTTAAATTTCAACGTGAACAGGAGGAGGTTAAACGGCATAAATGGTTTCGGGATAGAGATGATTATGCTACAGGCAAGATTTATAACTGGAAGAAGGATCAACAGCCACAACAGAAGAAATCCACCTGGAGGGATATGAAAGGAAGATTCCAAAGAAATAAGGACTCTCCTGTATCTGATTTTTTAGGGGAGACGTCTACCACAGTGGAGGTAAATCAACACGCACAAGGAGAGGTGGCAGAAGGTACAACCGAGGATACAAGAGTAAAGAATGTGAAACAGCTAAGGTCAACAGCACTATTGAAAAAGAAGTTTCCTCCAACCATCAATTAGTGGTAAATATCTCCAACCATACTCTGTCTGTTGATGAAATGTCGGTTTTACATAAAGGGCTATCTTTTTGCCCCATTCAAAATATGGATTGGCTGCAACTTGACATTGATCTAAATATTTTTTTTAGATCAGTTAGAATCAAGACATGGTTTTCCCAGCAGTCCAATCCTGTGATTAATCCAGAGCTGGATACAGAATTGTGTTTAAAACGTTGGGGTTTATTTAACAAGAGCAATTTTCAACCACCCACTTGTATGCAGGTGGTTGAAACATTTATCTCATCTGTACTCAAAGATGTTGCAGATTTTAAACGTGAATGCTGCTCGGGCCTTTCTGCGAATACCCGACATAATTTGTCCATCAGAGAGAAAGTGGCTTTAGATGGATTGGTCCACAACGACGACCTTATCATTAAACCTGCTGACAAAGGGGGAGCGGTCGTCGTTATGGACCGAACCCTATATTTAACAGAAGTTTATAGACAGTTGAATGATACGGTTGTGTATAGGAGGGTTGCGTCTGATCCAATCAAGGATATTCAGAAACGAATCAGGGTGTTAGTTGACAATGCGTTTGCCAACGATATGATCGATAGGGATCTTTATAACTTCTTAACTCCACTATATCCGATAACCCCTATACTGTACTGTCTGCCCAAAATACACAAACGTATCACGAATTCCCCTGGGAGACCCATTGTCTCGGGTAGGGATTCGCTCCTTAATCCTCCTGCCATTTTTCTTGATAAGATTCTGAGAAAGTTTGCTGTGTCAGCTAGATCCTACATCAGGGACACAGCTGATTTTTTAAACAAGATTAGGGACATTGTTATTCCTACTGGGGCCTTATTGGTCTCATTTGATGTGACATCCCTTTATACCTCAATCACCCATGGGAGAGGTATGACTAGTGTGGATAAAGCTCTAAATGGCACTGAGTTCTCCTGTGAGTGCAGGGAATTCCTGATGGGCCTTCTTGATATAGTGTTAACCTGCAACTACTTCCTTTTTAATGATGAATACTTTATACAACTCCGTGGCACAGCTATGGGGTCCAATGTGGCCCCTACGTATGCCAACATTGTTATGGCGGATATGGAGGAGACGTCGATCTATGTATCCCACCACTTCACTTCGGTGCTGGGGTGGTGGCGATACATAGATGACGTCTTCCTCATCTGGACGGATGATTTGCCTAGCTTGAATACATTTTTTGACTACTTGAATTCAATTGACTTAGATATCAAATTTACTATGGTGGTATCTGATACCAATGTTCAATTTCTTGACACCATGGTATATATACATAACAACAAACTCATGACGGATTTATATGTTAAAGAGACTGACTGTAACAACTTACTTAGTTTCGATAGTCATCACCCTAGGGGTATGATCAATTCTCTACCGTATAGCCAGCTTTTGAGGGTTAAGCGGATTGTTGATGATCCGGTTTGTTTAGAACATAATCTTGACATGATGGTAGGGAAGTTTCTGGACAGAGGGTATCCAGTAAGACTTTTGAGGAAACATACCTATAAAGTGCAGAGAGCTGATAGGACACAACTGAGACAGGTCAGCAAGAAAAATCAGCAGACCGTTGCTAGACTCCCTATGGTCTCTACATACAATATATACAGTTCTGATGTGGCAGGGATCATTAAAAAACATTGGAGGATCCTAGGTAATTTCTATGATGGAGTAACAGAATTTCAATCGCCCCCCTTATTTTCTTATAGGAGATCATGGAATTTAAGGGATAAACTTGTTAGGAGTGATGTCAATATAAAGAACAGTCGGGCTAAAAATATACCACAGGATTTGACTCGTAATGGTTGCTTCCCCTGTATGTCCTGTGACAGTTGCGCAATTATTCTGAAAGGTAATTCATTTACACATCCCACTACTGGTAGAACCTTCAACATTACTTCACACTACACATGTAGAAGTGATTTTGTAATATACATCCTACAATGCCCTTGCAACTTGATATATGTGGGTGAAACCACAACTGAATGTAGATTAAGACTTAACAATCATAAATCGAGTATACGGACGAAGAAAGTTGAACTTCCTGTACCTAGACATTTTGTGGAGATGGGACACAGTGTACACCAGCTTAGATTCTGCATTATTGATAGGGTTCCCCCACTTAAGAGAGGGGGTAATAGAGAATTGATCCTCAAACAACGTGAGGTTCAATGGATTAATAGATTGAATTCTCTTCATTCAAATGGTCTCAATATGGATTACCCTTTGAATGTATTCAGATAATGTTTATCTTTACTTCTAGGACGAGTGAGTCCGGTCATTGTCTATGAAGCTTTCCATTATCTACCCATATTCTGTTTAATCGTACCTGTGCTACCCTTGGGAATTCTCTTGCCTGGTGATACCTTTCTATGTTCTATTCATTACTCTGAAAAATATTTGTTTTGATGTATGGAAATAGTAGTTACTTCAATATGATTGATTTTAATGTACTTATTTGTCTTTCTTTTGTAGATGGGAGACTTGAAATTGTTTATGGAAGACGTTTGCCAACTGGAACAAGGAATGCTAGATATAAATGTTTTTTGTCTAAACTACAGATTTCAGAATAAACATTTTGAAAAATCAAATAATTTAAATACTATTTGTATCATGTGTTTGAATATGGGGTGCTGACTTTGCACTATTTTATTGTATTTAGCTGTCAGTATAATTGATGTTGTTCAGTCATCACCATAGTTGTGAATGCTTGCTCTATATTGGGGAGTTTTTTAGAGCTGGATATGTGGTATTGATCTTCATTTTTCCCAAAGATCCCGGTTATAAGTGATATTCTGTACCTTTGTGCTGATGGTGAATCGATACATCGGTGGGAGTACGCTTTGTGAGACTTGTGACTTCTGTATTTTATATGCGGACGTTTTGTTGTCTCTAGGGACGCAAGGAGTTAAATGCTGACAATAGTACCACGTATGTCTGGCTATAGCTCTTACATACTTCACCTATAAATTCGGGAGCATGATATTCATAACTTTAACTTAAGTTGTTATTATAGTCTGACTATTGTTAATACATTGGCATATTTGCCCTTGTCAAATATGGCGTAATCTGAAGCTCTATACCCTAGTGCGTCTGCGTGGGATCTTGATCTCCAAGCGGTTACGCATTCGGGTTAGCTGTTACGTCTATGTGCGTTGTCATCACTACCTGATTCACACATGCGAGTAGTATCCAATAGATAGTTACTGTTGGAGCATGCGCAGATCGGTGACGATGGCGCCGAAATCACAGTTTGTATATCTCGTGGCTAGAACTTCCTTGTTTATCCAGATTGGTGAGTGTCAGCTTTTGTGTATTGTATTGTGATTATTTATTAATATGCAATTAATGTGTTTCACTGTTCTATATACACAAATCTCACTTGACAGTAATGTTAAAGTGTCTATACCTATTGTCAGTGATTGACTCATACACGTATGCACTTGATATTTCGTTATATTGTTACACATTGCTATATTTTTATATATAGTGTATAACTACTATGATTTAGAACACTTGTTAATTAAGTTTTACTTTTCCTATATATGTCATTATGTGGTTTCTATTGATTGCTTGAAAATGCTTCCATGGAGGAAGTGAAACGTTGCTTTGTTGGGTAAATAAATTCACATTTTTTGCTATTTTGAGTGCTGCTTCTGGTCTCTATTTTTTGTATATTCATGAGGAGTGCGTCCCTCCTTTTATTGAAGCTAGCACCAGCCGATTTTGGTATTCACACTGTGCTGCTCCTACTATCTTGTCGAGCCTATATAGTATTATATATTTTAGAAAGTTTGTTTGAAGACCGATTGTGATTCGCTAGGCAGCAGCGCCATCGTGTGGTCAATGCTGAGAAATCTCTCTAAATTGAATGTAATGCAGGCAGCCTAGTGATACACTGAGCAGCAGTGCCATCGTGTGGTCAATGCAGGAAATGCACACTATATCTATATATTATATATTTTAGAAAGTTTGTGTGAAGCCCGATTGTGATATGTTACGCAGCAGCGCCATCGTGTGGTCAATGCTGAGAAATCTCACTAAATTGAATGTAATGCAGGCAGACTAGTGATATGCTGAGCAGCAGCGCCATCGTGTGGTCAATGCTGGGAAATGCACACTACATCTATATTATATATTTTAGGAAGTTTGTTTGAAGCCCGATTGTGATACGCTAAGCAGCAGCGCCATCGTGTGGTCAATGCTGAGAAATCTCACTAAAGTGAATGTAATGCAGGCAGCCTAGTGATACGCTGAGCAGCAGCGCCATCGTGTGGTCAATGCTGGGAAATGCACACTATATCTATATATTATATATTTTAGAAAGTTTGTTTGACGACCGATTGTGATACGCTAAGCAGCAGTGCCATCGTGTGGTCAATGTTGAGAAATCTCACTGAATTGAATGTAAGGCAGGCAGCCTAGTGATACGCTGAGCAGCAGTGCCATCGTGTGGTCAATGCAGGAAATGCACACTATATCTATATTTTATATATTTTAGAAAGTTTGTGTGAAGCCCGATTGTGATATGTTAAGCAGCATTGGCATCGTGTGGTCAATGCAGGGAAATGCACACTATATCTATTATATATTTGATAAAGTTTGTTTGAAGCCCGATTGTGATACGCTAAGCAGCAGCGCCATCGTGTGGTCAATGCTGAGAAATCTCACTAAATTTAATGTAAGGCAGGCAGCCTAGGGATACACTGAGCAGCAGCGCCATCGTGTGGTCAATGCTGGAAAATGCACAATATATCTATTATATAGTTTAGAAAGTTTGTTTGAAGCCCGATTGTGATACGCTAAGCAGCAGCACCATCGTGTGTTCAATGCTGAGAAATCTCACTAAATTGAATATAAGGCAGGCAGCCTAGTGATACGCTGAGCAGCAGCGCCATCGTGTGGTCAATGCAGGAGAAATGTACACGTATGCGATTCCGCTGCAAAAAACGCAACTTATTAATAATTTTAATCTTATACTCACCTAGAATTCTGTTTCTTTTTCCGGGCCAACCTCCTGGGACGACGTTTCATCCCATGTAACCGCTGCAGTCAATCGCAGGCTGCAGCGGTCACATGGGATGAAACATCAACCCAGAGCTGCAGGATGTAGGAGGGAAGCGTCGCCATGGTAAGTATCCATTTTTTTTTCTGCTCAGTTTTCCGCAGCGGCCATTCCTGGCCGAAAAACTGCGGCACAGGGCAGTGCTTTTACACAGCGTATCTGCCTTGCGTGAACATACCCGTACAGTATATACATATAGTAGCTGCTGCCTTACAATGATACAGCTGCAAACCACGTCAACATGTTGCATTCCCACGAGTCAGCACAGTTTTCAAATGATTGTTAATGTCCATGGAGTTTTTTGCAGACATTAACAATCATTTAAAAACTGCACCTTTTGATAAAACTGCATGTGCTGCATGTTTTACCGGACAATGGTTTTTACGATCTGATTGTTTGCATTAACCCCTTCCCTCTTTAGCCACTTTTGACCTTCCTGACCGAGCCTCATTTTTCAAATCTGACATGTGTCACTTTATGTGGTAATAACTCCGGAATGCTTTCACCTATCCAAGCGATTCTGAGATTGTTTTCTCGTGACACATTGGACTTTAAGTTACTGGCAAAATTTGCTTGATATGTTCAGTATTTAATTGTGAAAAACACCAAAATTTAGCGAAAAATTGCAAAAATTAGCATTTTTCTCAATTTAAATGTATCTGCTTGTAAGACAGGCAGTTATAACACACAAAATTGTTGCTAACTAACATCCCCCATATGTCTACTTTAGATTGGCATTGTTTTTTGAACATCCTTTTATTTTTCTATGACATCACAAGGCTTTGAACTTTAGCAGCAATTTCTCACATTTTCAAGAAAATTTCAAAAGGCCATTTTTACAGGGGCCAGTTCAGCAGTGAAGTGGCTTTGAGGGCCTTATATATTAGAAACCCCCAAAAATTCACCCCATTTTAAAAACTTCACCCCTCAAAGTATTCAAAACAGCATTTAGAAAATGTCTTAACCCTTTACACATGTCACAGGAATTAAAGCAAAGTAGAGGTGAAATGTACAAATTTCATATTTTTTGGCAGAAATAAATTTTTAGTACAATTTTTTTTTATAACACAGAAGGTTTTACCAGAGAAATGCAACTCAATATTTGTTGCCCAGTTTATGCAGTTTTAGGAAATATCCCACATGTGGCCCTAGCATGCTAATAGACTGAAGCATCGGCCTCAGAAGCAAAGGAACACCTAGTGGATTTTGGGGCCTTATTTTTGTTAGAATAAATTTTAGGCACCATGTCAGGTTTGAAGGGCTCTTGCGGTGCCAAAACAGTTAAAATCCCCCAAAAGTGACCCCATCTGGGAAACTACACACCTCAAGGAAATTATCTAGGGGTACAGTGAGCATTTTGACCGTACAGTTTTTTTACAGAAATTATTGGAATTAGGACGTGAAAATTAAAATCGACATTTTTTCAAATAAAATGTAGGTTTAGCGATTTTTTTTCTCATTTCCACAAGGACTAAAGGAGAATAAGCACCATAAAATTTGTAAAGCAATTTCTCCCGAGTAAAACAATACCCCACATGTGGTAATAAACGGTTGTTTGGAGACACGGCAGGGCTGAGAAGGGAAAGAGCGCTATTTGGCTTTTGGAGCTCAAGTTTAGCAGGAATGGTTTGCGGAGGCCATGTCACATTTACAAAGCCCCTGAGGGGACAAAACAGTGGAAACCCCCCACAAGTGACCCCATTTTGGAAACTACACCCATTGAGGAAATTATCTAGGGGTATAGTGAGCGTTTTGACCCAACATAATTTTTGCATAAATTATTGGAAGTAGGCCCTGAAAATGACAATCTAAATTTTTTCAAAGAAAATGAAGGTTTAGCTAATTTTTTCTCATTTCCACAAGGACTGAAGGAGAAAAAGCACCGTAAAATTTGTAAACCAATCTCTCCCGAGTAAAACAGTACCCCACATGTGGTAATAAACGGCTGTTTGGACACACGGCAGGGCTTCAAAGGGATGGAGTGCCATTTGGCTTTTGGAGTTCACATTTAGCAGGAATGGTTTGCGGAGGCCATGTCACATTTACAAAGTCCCTGAGGAGACAAAACAGTGGAAACCCCCACAAGTGACCCCATTTTGGAGACTACACCCATTGAGGAAATTATCTAGGGGTATAGTGAGCGATTTGACCCCACAGTTTTTTTGCAGAAGTAGGCCCTGAAAATAAAAATCAACATTTTTTCAAAGAAAATGAAGGTTTAGCTTATTTTTACTCATTTCCACAAGGACTGAAGGAGAAAAAGCACCACAAAATTTGTAAAGCAATTTCTCCCAAGTAAAACAATGCCCCACATGTGGTAATTAACGGCTGTTTGGAGACACGGCTTGGCTTAGAAGGGAAAGAGCGCTATTTGGCTTTTGGAGATCACATTGAGCAGGAATAGTTTGCGGCGGCCATGTCACATTTGCAAAGCCCCTGAGGGGAAAAAACAATGAAAACGCCCAAAAAGTGACACCATTTAGGAAACTACACCTCTTGAGGAATTTATCTAGGGGCGTAGTGAGCATTTTGACCCCACAGATGTTTCATAGAATTTATTAGAATTGGGCAGTGAAAATAAAAACAATCCTTTTTCTTCAATAAGACGTAGCTTTAGCACAATTTTTTTCATTTTCACAACAAATAAAGGAAAAAAAAGAACCCAACATTTGTAAAGCAATTTCTCCCGAGTACGGCAATACCCCATATGTGGTCATAAACTGCTGTTTGGGCACACGGCAGGGCTCAGAAGGGAAGGACCACCATTTGGAGTGCAGATGTTGCTGGATTGGTTTCTGGGCGCCTGTGGGCCCAAAACAGTGGAAACCCCCCAGAAGCGACCCAATTTTGGAAACTACACCCCTCAATGCATTTACCTAGGGGTGTAGTGAGCATGTTAACCCTGCAGGTGTTTTGTAGAAATTAGTGTGAACTCGATGTTGCAGAGTGAAAATGGGATTTTTTCCACATATATGTGGACAATATGTGGTGCCCGGCTTGTGCCACCATAACAAGACAGCTCTCTAATTATTATGCTGGGTTTCCTGGTTTTAGAAACACCCTACATGTGGCCCTAATCTCTTGCCTGGACAGTCGACCAGGCTCAGGAGTGAAAGCGTACCATGTAAAATTGAGGCCTAATTTGGCGATTTACAAAGTATTGGTTCACAACTGCAGAGGCTCAGATGTGAAATAATAAAAATAAACCCCTGGGAAGTGACCCCATTATGGAAACTGCACCCCTCAATGCATTTATTAAGGGGTGTAGTGAGCATTTTCACCCCACAGGTCTTTTCCATAAATGAATGCGCTGTGGATGGTGCAAATTAAAAATTTATATTTTTCCCTAGATATGCCATTCAGTGGCAAATATGTCGTGCCCAGCTTATGCCACTGGAGACACACACCCCAAAAATTGCTAAAAGGGTTCTCCCGGGTATGACGGTGCCATATATGTGGAAGGAAACTGCTGTTTGGGGACGCTGTAGGGTTCAGATGGGAGGAAACGCCATTTGGCTTTTGGAGCGTGGATTTTGCTTGGTAGTAGTTTTGTTTGGAGTCTTACTGGTGTTTCCATTTATAATGTAGGGCATATGTAAGCCGGGCGGAGTATATAAGGGGCATAGTCAGGTGGTATAATAATGGGGAAAAAAAAAACAATAAAATGATCCATAGATGTGTGTTACGCTGTGACACAATCATTTCTGCACAGGCTGGTGTCGCACTGATATATGGCATCCTTTATTATCCCCCTTTTGATCCACACTCCGCACCTTTGTAGTTTGGGGAATTTTGCTAGGAAGTGTTGTCCTGGTATAATACGGGCACCGTCGCTTCCAGCGGATATGTTTGGGCCCTCCCTTTCCTGGTTCCCTAATTTTAGGTCCTTGATAAATCGCCTCTTCAAACAGAAGAAATGTTCCCCTCGGGCACAACTGCATATTTTTTTATTTCCTGACTTATTGGAGCCATAACTAATTTTATTTTTCATAGACGTAGCGGTATGAGGGCTGGTTTGTTGCGGGACGAGCTGTAGTTATTATTGGTACCATTTTGGGGTACATGCAACTTTTTGATCACCTTTTATCCTATTTTTTGGAAGGCCAGGTAAACAAAAAAACGCAATTCTGGCACAGCTTTTGTCTTTTTTTTTTTTATACAGCGTTCACCATGCGTTATAAATTACATGTTAACTTTATTCTGCGGGTCAGTACGATTCCGGCGATACCTATTTTATAGGACTTTTTTATGTTTTACAACTTTTTGCACAATAAAATTACTTTTGTAAAAAGAATGTATTTTTTCTGTCGCCAAGTTGTGAGAACCATAACTTTTTTAATTTTTTTGTCGACGGAGGTGTATGAGGGCTTGTTTTTTGCGGGACGAGCTATAGTTTTTATAGGTACCATTTTTGGATACGTGCGACTTTTTGATCACTTTTTATTCTAACATTTGTAGGGCAAAGTGACAAAAAAACAGAAACTCTGGTAACGTTTTTTAATTTATTTTTTTTACGCTGTTCACCGCGTGCAATAAATAATATAATATTTTGATACCTCAGGTCGTTACGGTCGCGGCGATATCAAATACATATGGTTTATTATTATTTTTCAATAATAAAGGACTTGATAAGAGTAAAAGGGGGATTGTGTTTTATTTGATTACTTGAAACTTTTATTGTTTTCAAACTTTTATTATTTGCACTTTTTTTTACACTTTTTTATACTTTTTTTACACTTTTTCTCAAGTCCCACTAGGGGACTTGAAGGTCCAACGGTCAGATTTTTTTTTTTCTAATACATTGCACTACCTATGTAGTGCAATGTATTAGATCTGTCAGTCATTCACTGACAGCAAGCCGATTAGGCTTCGCCTCCCGGCGGGGCCTAAATCGGCTTCCGTAATGGCAGAGCAGGAGACCATTGTGTCTCCTGTTGCCATAACAGCAGTCGCCAGTCCTGATTGCCTGTCAGGGCTGGCGATCTGCTAGTAACCGCTACGATGAAGCAATCGCTTTCGATTGCTGCATCGAAGGGGTTAATGGCAGGGATCGGAGCTAGCTCCGGTTCCTGCCGTTACAGGTGGATGTCAGCTGTACAGTACAGCTGACTTCCACCGCTGATGACGCCGGATCAGCTCCTGACCCGGCGCCATCTTGCCGGCAGCTACGGAAGCCGATCAGGCTCCGCCGCCGGGCGGATCTTGACCGGCTTCGGTGCTAGGCAGACCGGGAGGCCAGTATTAGGCCTCCGGTTGCCATTGCAGCCACCGTAACCCCGGCAATTTCATTACTGGGGTTCCGATGAGCTGCAAACACCTTAAGTGCAGCGATTTGAGTGCTGCACTTAAGGGGTTAATGGCGGGGATCGAAGCTAATTTCGGTCCCCGCCGTTACAGCCGGATGTCAGCTGTTAGATACAGCTGAGATCCGGTGATGATGGCACCGGCTCATCTTCTGAGCCGGTCCCAAACATTCGGCGTATATGTACGGCAAGATGCGGGAAGTCAATGCTTTCCATGACGTACATTTACGGCAAATGTCGGGAAGGGGTTAAAGGTTATGAACACCTTTTGAAACTTTTTTTTTTTTTAAATGTCAGTCAGTGTGATTTGTGCAACTTTATAATTAGTTTTTATTAAAAAATCTTTTTACTTTTTGAGATACAGCTGCTCTGTTACCTGTATACAGAGAAGCTGTATCCTACGCTGAATCCTGAACTTGTTAGGTCTGTGGGACTGATGGGTTCAGTGTCAGCGGGTCCTGTGTGTCCTGTGTGTCTGACATGCTGGATCCACCTGTAAGGGCGGGTTCACACATGGCGGAATTCCACTTAAATTCCGCTGCGGACACTCCGCAGCGTTAATCCGCAGCGGAGCCGTTTCTCCATTGACTTTCACTTTAATTTAGCAGTGTTCGTTTACACGATGCGTACAATTCCGCGGCGGAGCATAGGCTGCGGAGCGGAATTTGGTGTCCGCAGCATGCTCTGTCTGTTGCGGAGCAGTGGCGGACTCATGGCGGAATTTCTCCATTGACTTCAATGGAGATTCAAAGTTCCGCAATGAAGTCCGCAGCTGTCATGCACATGTCATGTGTGCTGCGGATGCGTCTTGCTTTTTTAACTTGACATTTCTTCATTCTGGCTGGACCTATGTATTTCTAGGTCTACAGCCAGACTGAGGAAGTCAATGGGGCTCCCGTAATGACGGGAGCGTTGCTAGGAGACGTCTGTAAATAGTCACTGTCCAGGGTGCTGAAAGAGTTAAGCGATCGGCAGTAACTGTTTCTGCACCCGGGACAGTGACTACCGATCCCAATATACATGTATCTGTAAAAAAACATATAAGTTCATACTTACCGAGAACTCCCTGCGTCTGTCTCCAGTCCGGCCTCCCAGGATGACGTTTCAGTGTAAGTGACGGCTGCAGCCAATCACAGGCAAAGCACAGGCTGCAGCGGTCACATGGACTGGCGCGTCATCCAGGGAGGTCGGGCTGGATGCCGAAAGAGGGACGCGTCACCAAGACAACGGCCGGTAAGTATGAAAATCGTTTACTTTCACTAGGGAAAGTGCTGTCCCTTCTCTCTATCCTGCACTGATAGGGAGAAGGGAAGCACTTTTCCCGCAGTCTGCAG
The DNA here is from genome assembly GCF_050947455.1 of Rhinoderma darwinii. Classification (NCBI taxonomy): domain Eukaryota; kingdom Metazoa; phylum Chordata; class Amphibia; order Anura; family Rhinodermatidae; genus Rhinoderma; species Rhinoderma darwinii. Next base: position 1,985,977 of record NW_027464450.1, read on the forward strand.
CAGCTAGTCCGCATCAATGTACTGCACATTTTGTGCAGATCCGCTGCAGAATCTGCAACGCAGATTCTGTGCGGCATCGATGCGGACAGTTGCGGAGGAATTCCGCCATGTGTGGTCATGCCCTAATACATCACATCTAAGTTAGATGTGATAGATTATAGGTGGATACAGTCGACTACTCTATTGATACCGCCAATAAAACGAAAACCTTGTGAAACGGAGACAAACAGAAACCATTAGCAACGGAAGCGTTACCATTGAAATGGTAACAGAATGCTATGGTTTCCGTTTGGTTTCCGTTCGTAGGTTCCCCTGACGGAAAGGTCTGACGGAACCCATGAACGGAACCACGATGCAGGTGAGAACGAAGCCTAATTATTACTGTATGATCTTTACAGATGGTGGAGGGTACTATTTTTTGGGGTATAAGCAACTCCCAGAATATGATTACCATAATTCTGGTCATACTGGAAGCTGCTAACCTGACTTTGCAAATGATCTCTGTACTGAAATGTATTTGTACTGAGCTTTGTTCTGGTCCTGTATTCATGTACTGAGCTTGGTTCTGGTGCTGTATATATCTAATGAGATTTGTTCTGGAACTGTACATATGTAATGAGCTTGGTTCTGGTGTTGTGTATAGAACTATATTGCTTGTAAAATGTACAAATGTTTTTATGCTCGGGTTACATAAAAAAAATTTGGAAAATAAATGACATGTCATTGATTGGTAGAGAAAACAAACATGGCGAGGGTGGAAGGAGATGTCGGGAAAGAGGTTGGGGGGGCGCCAAACTGAATCTTTGCCCCGGGTACTGGAGAACCTAGCTACGACCTCTGCTATGTGTGTTGTATGTATGTGTCTGTGTGTCTGTGTGTGTGTGTGTGTGTGTGTGTATATGTTCCAGTATGTGTGTGTATATGTGTACATATGTCTCTATGTTAGTGTATATATATTTATGCCTCTGTGTGTGTTTATATATGTGTGGGTATAGTCAGGGCCGTCGTCAGCACCCGGCGAACCCGGGCAAGTTCCAGGGCCCATTACCCTTGGGGGGGCCCACTCGGCCGCCGGGTGCTGTCGCTGCTGTCATCACGGCATCACTGTCAATATATGGACAGTCCGTGAAATTCATGGACAGTCCGTGAAATGAGAGGACTTTTGGCAACTGTCCGGAATAAAAAGAATGCGTCCGTGATTTCAAGAGTGCGGCTTGGCTGGGACCTGACAGGTGACACAGGATAATCTATGCAGAGCAGGACGCTGGGCTGCCGTTACTTCAGCTTGTACTGCTGATATGTGAAGCCCCTGCCCGGTGGCTTGCTCTGTATCTAATTCACTGCCCAGCAGCTGTACAGGTCAGCAGCACCCGGCTCCTTCACTGTGTCTGCACCACTGACCTGCATAGCTGCTGCTGCTGCTAAAATGTCTACTAAACCCTGTACAGCCCAGTACTCCCTTGATAGCCCCTTCAGTTCCTAATCTCCCTCTGTACACCCCTCCCCCCAGCACTGGAGCACCACCCCGTGCTGAAGAAGTCAGAGGAGACAGAAGTTGCCGAAGAAGCAGTCTACAGGAAGGAGATAAGTGTCAATGTGTCTAAAGACAAAGAGGTGACTGGAGTGTGACTCAATGTATGTATGTATGTATGTATGTATGTATGTATGTATGTTTGTATGTATGTATGTATGTATGTATGTAGTGTGTGTGTAATGGCTCTATATGTGTGTGTATATGTAGTTTGTGTGTGTATGTAATATTTGTGCGAGTGCGTGTGTATATTTGTGTGCATTTTGTATATATATGTAGTGTGTGTGTAGTGTATGTGTGCAGTATGTATGTGTGCAATGTGTGTATATGTAGTATGTGGGCAGTATGCATGTATGTATGTATGTATGTATGTATGCAGTATGTATGTGTGCAGTGTGTATGTGTGCAGTGTGTATGTGTGCAGTGTGTATATGTGCATTGTGTGTATATGCAGTGTGTGGGCAGTATGTTTGTATGTGTGCAGTATGTATGTATGTATGTATTTATTCAGTATGTATGTGTGCAGCATGTATGTATGTATGTATTTATTTATTCAGTGTGTATGTGTGCAGTATGGATGTGTGCAGTATCTATGTGTGTATGTGTGCAGTATGTATGTGTGTATGTATGTATGTATATGTGCAGTATGTATATGTGTGCAGTATGTATATGTGCATTGTGTGTATTTGTAGTGCATGGGCAGTATTTATGTATGTGTGCAGTATATATATGTGCAGTGTGAGTATATGTAGTGTGTGGGCAGTATGTGTGTGTGCAGTATGTATGTGTGCAGTATGTATGTATGTATGTATGTATGTGTGCAGTATGTATGTATGTATGTATGCAGTATGTATGTGTGCAGTATGTATGTGTGCAGTATGTATGTGTGCAGTGTGTATGTTTGCAGTGTGTATATGTGCATTGTGTGTATATGCAGTGTGTGGGCAGTATGTTTGTATGTGTGCAGTATGTATGTATGTATTCAGTATGTATGTGTGCAGCATATATGTATGTATGTATTCAGTGTGTCTGTGTGCAGTATGGATGTGTGCAGTATCTATGTGTGCAGTATGTATGTATGTATGTATGTGCAGTATGTATGTGTAATATGGATATATGTATGTGTCCAGTATGTGTATGTGCAGTGTGTGCAGTATGTATGTGTGCAGTATGTGTATATGTAGCGTGTGGGCAGTATATATGTATGCATGTATGTCTGCAGTATGTATGTGTGTGAAGTATGTATGTATGTATGTATGTATGTATGTGTGCAGTATGTATGTGTGTGCAGTATGTACAGTGAAGGAAATAAGTATTTGATCCCTTGCTGATTTTGTAAGTTTGCCCACTGTCACAGACATGAACAGTCTAGAATTTTTAGGCTAGGATAATTTTACCAGTGAGAGATAGATTATATAAAAAAAAAAACAGAAAATCACATTGTCAAAATTATATATATTTATTTGCATTGTGCACAGAGAAATAAGTATTTGATCCCTTTGGCAAACAAGACTTAATACTTGGTGGCAAAACCCTTGTTGGCAAGCACAGCAGTCAGACATTTTTAGTAGTTGATGATGATGGCCCACTCCTCTTTGCAGATCATCTGTAAATCATTAAGATTTTGAGGCTGTCGCTTGGCAACTCCGATCTTCAGCTCCCTCCATAAGTTTTCGATGGGATTAAGGTCTGGAGACTGGCTAGGCTACTCCTTGACCTTAATGTGCTTCTTTTTGAGCCACTCCTTTGTTGCCTTGGCTGTATGTTTTGGGTCATTGTCGTGCTGGAAGACCCAGCCACGGGCCATTTTTAATGTCCTGGTGGAGGGAAGGAGGTTGTCACTCAGGATTTGATGGTACATGGCTCCATCCATTCTCCCATTGATGCGGTGAAGTAGTCCTGTGCCCTTAGCAGAGAAACACCCCCAAAACATAATGTTTCCACCTCCATGCTTGACAGTGGGGACGGTGTTCTTTGGGTCATAGGCAGCATTTCTCTTCCTCCAAACACGGCGAGTTGAGTTAATGCAAAAGAGCTCAATTTTAGTCTCATCTGACCACAGCACCTTCTCTCAATCACTCTCAGAATCATCCAGATGTTCATTTGCAAACTTCAGACGGGCCTGTACATGTGCCTTCTTGAGCAGGGGGACCTTGCGGGCACTGCAGGATTTTAATCCATTACGGCGTAATGTGTTACCAATGGTTTTCTTGGTGACTGTGGTCCTAGCTGCCTTGAGATCATTAACAAGTTCCCCCCGTGTAGTTTTCGGCTGAGCTCTCACCTTCCACAGGATCAAGGATGCCCCACGAGGTGATATTTTGCATGGAGCCCCAGATCGATGTCGATTGACAGTCATTTTGTATGTCTTCCATTTTCTTACTATTGCACCAACAGTTGTCTCCTTCTCACCCAGCGTCTTACTTATGGTTTTGTAGCCCATTCCAGCCTTGTGCAGGTCTATGATCTTGTCCCCGACATCCTTAGAAAGCTCTTTGGCCTTGCCCATGTTGTAGAGGTTAGAGTCAGACTGATTAATTGAGTCTGTGGACAGGAGTCTTTTATACAGGTGACCATTTAAGACAGCTGTCTTTAATGCAGGCACCAAGTTGATTTGGAGCGTGTAACTGGTCTGGAGGAGGCTGAACTCTTAATGGTTGGTAGGGGATCAAATACTTATTTCTCTGTGCACAATGCAAATAAATATATATAATTTTGACTATGTGATTTTCTGTTTTCTTTTTTATATAATCTATCTCTCACTGGTAAAATTAACCTAGCCTAAAAATTCTAGACTGTTCATGTTTTTGACAGTGGGCAAACTTACAAAATCAGCAAGGGATCAAATACTTATTTCCTTCACTGTATATGTGCATTGTGTGTATCTGTAGTGTGTGGGCAGTATTTATGTATGTGTGCAGTATATATATGTGCAGTGTGTGTGCAGTATGTATGTGTGCAGTATGTATGTGTGCAGTGTGTGTATATGTAGCGTGTGGGCAGTATATATGTATGCAGTGTGGGCAGTATGTATGTATGTATGTATGTATGTATGTGTGCAGTGTGTGAATATGTAACATGTGTGCATTATGTATAGGTATGTATGCAGTGTGTAGATGGTGTGTGCAGTATGTTTGTATGTATGTATGTATTAGAAACAGGGAGAGAACCTCCAGCTCACCGGTCTGCGTCTCCAGCAGCGTCACTCGGATCCCCGCGACGGCCCGCGGTAAGGAACAGCAATGTAGGAGAAAAAATGATCCAGCGCTGATAGTAATTTAAAAGGGAAATGAGAGTCCCATGTTTATTGAAGAAAGATCTTAAAATCGGAGGGGAGACGCAGTCCCAAGGTGCAAGTAGTCAAGGTAGATACCCAAGCCTACGCGTTTCGAACGCGATCTGCATTCTTAATCATGGCAAGTATGTAAGTATGTGTGCATTGTGTAGATGTAGTGTGTGCAGTATGTACACTACCATTCAAAAGTTTGGGGTCACCCAGACAATTTTGTGTTTTCCATGAAAACTCACACTTATATTTATCAAATGAGTTGCAAAATGACTAGAAAATATAGTCAAGACATTGACAAGGTTAGAAATAATGATTTTTATTTGAAGTAATAATTTTCTCCTTCAAACTTTGCTTTGTGGGAAAGGACACAGAGACATAAGAGACTTTCTACGCCAGTTTTCACACTTTTTAAGAAATGGGGCGTGGTAAAGGCAAAGGGGCTGTGAGCCAACAAATTTATTATGATTAACCCCAGAAAACTGGCGTCAATTATAGTGAAAGTCTACGCCAGCTCCTCGCTAACATAGATTTCACTCCATGGGGCATAGCAAGGTAGAGGCCCGTGCTGGACCTCATACTTTGCCCCCCCCCCCCTTCATCTGACCAAACCCTGGCCTCCCATTGGACAGTTAAATTAAAAAAATATATATACACTACCGTTCAAAAGTTTAGGGTCACTTAGAAATTTCCTTATTTGCACAGTTTTTTTCAATGAAGATAACATTAAATTAATCAGAAATACACTTTATACATTGTTAATGTGGTAAATGACTATTCTAGCAGCAAACATCTGGTTTTTAATGCAATATCTACATAGGTGTATAGAGGCCCATTCCCAGCAACCATCACTCCAGTGTTCTAATGGTACATTGTGTTTGCTAACTGTGTTAGAAGGCTAATGGATGATTATAAAACACTTGAAAACCCTTGTGCAATTATGTTAGCACCGCTGTAAACAGTTTTGCTGTTTAGAGGAGCTATAAAACTGACCTTCCTTTGAGCTAGTTGAGAATCTGGAGCATTACATTTGTGGGTTCGATTAAACTCTCCAAATGGCTAGAAAAAGAGAGCTTTCATGTGAAACTCGACAGTCTATTCTTGTTCTTAGAAATGAAAGCTATTCCATGCGAGAAATTGCCAAGAAACTGAAGATTTCCTACAACGGTGTGTATTACTCCCTTCAGAGGACAGCACAAACAGGCTCTAACCAGAGTAGAAAGACAAGTGGGAGGCCCCGCTGCACAACTGAGCAACAAGACAAGTACATTAGAGTCTCTACTTTGAGAAATAGATGCCTCACAGGTCCTCAACTGGCAGCTTCATTAAACAGTACCCGCAAAACGCCAGTGTCGACGTCTACAGTGAAGAGGCGACTCCGGAATGCTGGTCTTCAGGGCAGAGTGGCAAAGAAAAAGCCATATCTGAGACTGGCTAATAAAAGGAAAAGATTAATATGGGCAAAAGCACACAGACATTGGACAGAGGAAGATTGGAAAAAAGTGTTATGGACAGACAAATCGAAGTTTGAGGTGTTTGGATCACACAGAAGAACATTTGTGAGACGCAGAACAACTGAAAAGATGCTGGAAGAGTGCCTGACGCCATCTGTCAAGCATGGTGGGGATTTTGAATAAGGAAGGCTATCACTCCATTTTGCAACGCCATGCCATACCCTGTGGACAGCGCTTGATTGGAGCCAATTTCATCCTACAACAGGACAATGACCCAAAGCACACCTCCAAATTATGCAAGAACTATTTAGGGAAGAAGCAGGCAGCTGGTATTCTATCTGTAATGGAGTGGCCAGCGCAGTCATCGGATCTCAACCCCATAGAGCTGTTGTGGGAGCAGCTTGACAGTATGGTACGCAAGAAGTGCCCATCAAGCCAATCCAACTTGTGGGAGGGACTTCTGGAAGCATGGGGTGAAATTTCTCCCGATTACCTCAGCAAATTAACAGCTAGAATGCCAAAGGTCTGCAATGCTGTAATTGCTGCAAATGGAGCATTCTTTGACGAAAGCAAAGTTTGAAGGAGAAAATTATTATTTCAAATAAAAAACATTATTTCTAACCTTGTCAATGTCTTGACTATATTTTCTAGTCATTTTGCAACTCATTTGATAAATATAAGTGTGAGTTTTCATGGAAAACACAAAATTGTCTGGGTGACCCCAAACTTTTGAACGGTAGTGTAAGTGAATACAGTGCAGTGAAATTCAGTGACTCACAGGTGACATCTTCTCAGAATGGACTCGTTCATGTTCTCTTTTCTTCTTCATCCGACCCAGAACACCATGTTGACTTCCAGTCTTCTTCATCTCCAATGCCCAAGCGCGAACCACAAGATATGTCATGAAAGTGTTGATGTAACCTGTATACCACGTTCACGTGACCCAATCTGCCACGTCACAGCTTATTCAAATCATGGAAGCGTTCAGTCTACATGACTACCGCCCGACATGGTGCGCATACCTTAGATCAAAATTTCGACATATAACTAACTCTAAACCTCATAAGCTAATTTTCTTTAGCTATTATACTAGGATGTACAATTCTATATTAAAATATTATCATATTAGTCATGTGTCCTAGTATACCCACATCCAGCGATGGGTGGGATGGGTGAAACATAAAATAGTTTTCCATGAGTTTTGGACTGCGATGTGCTGCTGATCTCCCCTTTTGGGGGTAATATACAGGGAATATGGGGGTTATATAAGGGACTCCCATCATCCCTGTATATACCAGCCATCATCCCCATATATAACCACCATTATCCGTGTATGAACCAGCCTACCATTATCTCAGTATAAAATCTCCATCACCCCTGTATATACAAATAGGGCGGGCACTGTCAACTTGCTGTGGCGTGCGGGCATTGTGGCTAAAGAAGAAGTAAATGGGGTGGGCATTGAGGACACCGTGGACCAATAGGATGCCTGAAATGCCGGTATATGGGAGAAGTCCAGCAGAATCTGAAAATATGCCTCCTGATTGCTTAGGCTGGGTTCACACGACTTATTTTCAGACGTAAACGAGGCGTATTATGCCTCGTTTTACATCTGAAAATAAGGCTACAATACGTCGGCAAACATCTGCCCATTCATTTGAATGGGTTTGCCGACGTACTGTGCAGACAACCTGTCATTTACGCGTCGTCGTTTGACAGCTGTCAAACGACGACGCGTAAAAATACAGCCTCGTCAAAAGAAGTGCAGGGCACTTCTTTCAGACGTAATTTGAGCCGTTTCTTCATTGAACTCAATGAAGCACAGCTCAAAATTTACGGCTGTCAGAGAAGCCCCGCAAAATGCGAGGAGGAGCATTTACGTCTGAAACAAGGCAGCTGTTTTCTCCTGAAAACAGTCTGTCTTTTCAGACGTAAAAGCCTGCTATTGTGTGCACATACCCTTAAAGGCTATGTACACCTTTGCACAGTTTTTTTTTTAATTGCCTTGTATGTATTTTGTAAAATAAATCACATTTCTAATTGGTCTACCATTTGTCTTCTGTACCTGCAGTGTATTTCAGTTCATGGCCAGCTGCTGTATTCAGTTATCTCTCTAAGGCCCTGTTCACACCTGCGTTGGTGTGTTTCGTTGTTCTGCTCCATCAGTGGTGCAGAACAAAGGAATAACGTAAGCAACTGTTCCGTCGCACAACGGACACCGCCACCTGCCGACAGAACCCATTGACTTTAGTGGGTTCCATTGGCTTTCCGTCAGGCGGGGGACCGTGATTTTACCAGAGACAATAGTGCAGATGTGAACGAGGCCTTATCCGTCAGTCATCACCCTAATGGCAAACTGAGCAGCTCCTCCTTTGCAGGCTCATGAACAAGCATTTACTGTGGAATCTGCGCATGTGCATGGTCCTAATTACTGCATACCTCCTAACCGTCCCGGATATAGGGGGGTAGTCCAGGATTCTGGGCGCTGTTACGCTGTCCCAAGCGGCCGGTGGTATGTCTTGGTGTCAACTGTATCTGCGTCCTCAGGATGCAGATACAGTTTAATCCAATGCTAATGAAAGGGATCGTCAGCTCCCTGCTTCTGTTTTAGTACCACTCGCCGAGGAATTCCCGGGCACAGCGCTACTTTACGTGCGGAGCCCCTTGTCTCACTATCCATATATGAACATTGACGTCGGGGACTACTCCTGGAACGGAATCCACTGCCTTTGCATTGCCGATGGTCTGGCCGGGGAATCCGCTCCTAGGCGGAACCCCTGATGTCACTTTCCATATATGTACAATTACATCAAGGGCTCCTCCTGGAGAGCAATCCTTGGCCACAGCGTGGCCGACGCTCTGGACAGAGATTCTGCTCCTATAGGGAATGCCTTACGTCACTGTCCATATATGGACAGTGACGGCAGGGGCTCCTCCTGGAGTGGAATCCCTGGGGGAGTGGCACCATCTACATGGGCACTGTGTGTGACACTATCTATATGGGCACTGGCACTTTATATGTGCGCACTGGTACTAGGGGTAGCTAAGGGGGCATTAAACTGTATGGGGGCAGCTATTTGTCATTATACTGTGTAGGGGGTCCTATGGGAACATAATAATGAGTGGGCTGAACCGGGTATGTGTGGGCGGAGATTACTTAGATTAGATACTTGAAAGTTGGTAGGTATGTTTACTGGTGTGTGCTGGGGCAGAGCGAGTGTGCCTACTCCAAATTTGCAGCATAAGGCAATGAGGTTGCTTTACCACATGCCAATGCTGCAATTTTGGGAATTGCTCCCTCTAGTGACCAGCACATGGAAATGTTATAAATTAGAATCTGATTTATAATATTTCCTGACTTGTGAAAAAATTAAAAAATTAAAACAATGTTTAATCACTTATATACTAACTGTTTAACTGAAAAAAAAAAAAAATTCCTAGCGACACATTCCCTTTAATACTGGCCTTTCATACACCAGTCCTATTAAACAGTTTGCTGGAGTAAGATGCAACACATTTATTAACAGGCGAACGACTCTTAATAAATGTGTCGCATCTTTTAGCTGCAACGCGGCCTGTCATCAGTACTTTCTATGTGCCGCGGCCTGCTGTACATTTAAAGTACATTTTTAAAATTTATTTTATTGTCTGATTGGGGGGGCATACAGTCTGATTGGAGGGGAGGTATGGGTCTGGCACGGACCTTTGCCTTGTTACGCCCCCCAGAGATAAATCTGTGCGGCATTATACATATAGATTTCTGCTATAATTTACATCAGTTACTGGCGTAAATTATAGTAAAATTGTTGGCCATTTCTGCTAAGCCCCGCTCATTTTTTGCCCCCAAAAATTATGACATTTGCGTATTTTGTGAATTTTCTACGCTAATAAACTGTTGTAGAAAGGTTAATATATTCCCCCCAAAGGCTACAGACCGTAATACAATATCTTAATGTAAGGATGTGTACACTTAATTGTGCAGCAACGCTTGTTGTCTCCATTCTATGTCAGAGTGGGAAGTAGATGTCCGGCCTTATGATTTTGTGATATGTAATAGACCCAGAATCCCAATCACCAAACCAAAGAATGCAAAATAAAGACACAAAACATTATAATTGGGTGTTAAATGGTCAAAACTTTTATTATATTATATGACCAAACCCAAAATGGCAAACCTCCGACTCACGAAGAGTCACCCTCCAGCACGCAGGAAAGGAAAAACCCCCTGTGGGGGAAACCTCTAGGGAAACCATGGCTGGAGGATTGCCCTTCCTCTGGGCTTAGAAGGTGCCAAAATAGAATTTGTAACATAATTTATACGTTTTCTCAGATTTTTAAGGAAAGACAATACAATGAACGAACGAACGAACGAACGAACGAACGAACGAACTACATAAAACACATAAATCGGCTGATCTGGATGGCTAGGCGGGTGTCTCTCTTCCTGGGCACCCATTAAAATTAATGGGCGATCCACGGATGAGACGGGTCCTCCAGATGCCTCCTTGTAGCATCTGTCTCCGCTCTGGCTAATAGAGGGGGATCTCCTGCTGGAAACCCCCCTCTATTACAGACAACCCATATGAAGAGGATGTGATGAAGAAGTGGTCTGGGGTGAAGGGTTTCCCTGCTAGAACCTCCAAATTACATCAGGTCGGTATTGGTGGGGAAGTCAAGCTCAAGGTCCTCAGTCCCATCCAATATGGCGCTGAATGTGGCAGTAAAACTTTCTAATATGGAATCTTCTTTATGTCATAAACATTTGTATTTATGACATCAGCACCTTCATCATCATTACTACAGGAATTTATTACCACTGCACAAATCATACATTGTGACGTCACCCACAGTGGTCTGAAGTGTTAACCCTTTAATGACTGGAAATGAACTTAGTACAGAGGCCATAAAGCTGAATAGAACATATCAGCGGCCATAAAGGAAAAGGGATATTGCAGGGAGCATCTCCGCACAAGAACTATCCATGACAAAGAGTTCTCCAGGATGAGATAACTTATCTGCTTTCTCCAAAAACCAGCACCACACCTGTCCATAGGTTGTGTGTGGTATTACAGCTCATTACCATTCACTTCAATTGAGCTAACCTGCAATACCAGATACAACCTGTGGATAGGTGTGGTGCTGTTTTTGGAAGAAAGCAGCCATATTTTTATAACTCTGCACAGCTCCTGTTAGAAATAGTTAAAATAAAGTGGGGGGAGAAGGAGAAGAAGGGGAGAGGGAAAGAAGAAAGTAAAAAAAGGGAAAAAGAGGAACTCTGAGGTAAAAGATATCAAACTAGACTGAAAGGAGTCTGCTGGAGGTGCCAGATGGAAAGACATATTTCTGCCATGGGGACCAGATTAGTTGAAATGTATCTTGAAGGGGGGCTTCAGAGAGTGGGTTTTAACCCCTTCCCGCCCTATGAAGTGCTGTTGCATTGAAAAACTATGCAGTTCATCTTCAAATGCAGCGTCACAAAAACAAATTATTTAGTAAAAAATAAAACTATATAAATTTGGTATTGCCATAATCGTAACGACACGCAGAATCAAGTTATCATGCAATTCATGCCACCCGATGAACACTGTAAAATCAAAACAGAAATGGCGGAATTACAGGTTTTTTGTTCAATTCACCCCACAAAATGTAGGTTTTTTTACATTGTTTTTTTAATACTTTATATGGTACATTAGGCCGCAGGGTAAATTCCACGTAAACAGCGTCATTCATCGGTTAACTGTTTAAATGATACCAGTTCAAGTGACCTTTATCGAAAAACACTATAAGACTTTTTTCCCAATTAACCTTTTAATTGGGGCTAGCATGTGTGATACTGTCTGCTAAGCCGTTGTATCTCAGCATATTATATGTGATACTGTCTGCTGAGCCGCTGTCTCCTATCAAGTAGCAGAGCTATCAGGTGTCATAGTCTTAGGGTTCACACGCAAAGTCAAAAATGGCTGAAAATTACAGAGCTGTTTTCAGAGAACACAGCCTTTGATTTACAGCCGTTTTTGAAGCTGTAAACGTTTTTTGAGGTGTTTTTTTCTAGCTGTTTTTGGAGCTGTTTTTCCATTGACACAATGAAAAGCATCTCCAAAAACGGCTCAAGAAGTGACATGCTCCTTCTTTTTACGTGCCGTTTTAAAATACAATAGGCAGATGTTTGAAGGCATTGGGCTACCGATTTTTCAGGTGTATTTGAAGGCGTTTACGCTCCGAAATACGCCTGAAAACACAGCGTGTGAATATACCCTTATAGATACGCTGTCTCAGATATATATATCTTTTTTTTTGTTTTTTTTAGGGGTGTGGGCAAAACACATGTCTTGTGGCACAAAACAGTCTGATTAGTGGGGGAGATACAGGGTCTGGCTTAGGCCTTTTGTTGCACACTCAATGTAAAATTGTACACTAGCTCGGAGCTGGCGTTGATTTCTGCTTTACATTACGCCCGTTACTGGCGTAAATGATAGTAAAATTGTCGGCCCTTTCCGCAAAGCGCCACACACTTTTCAAAAAAGTGCCAAAGGCAGCGAAAAGTGACCGAAAACGTTCCTGCACTTTTGGGATTTTTCTATGCCAGATAAGAGGCTTAGCAAGGTTAATAAATTCTCGTCTAAGGCTACAGACAGTAATACAATATCTTAATGCAAGGATCTGTACACTCAGTGTCTGACTGAGGTACCTTGGACCCACCAAAGGAAATAATTCTTGGGGGTCTACCCTTCAACTATATAGAAATAATTTAAACACTCTTAAATGTGTACTAAAAACGTGTGTTGTAAAACAAAGACCAGTATTCCCACCATATTGTGACAGATATCAGTCCTACACAGGCATTCTGCAGACCATATAAGTGAATACAGTGCAGTGAAATTCAGTGACTCACATGTGACATCTTCTTAGATTGGAGTCGTTCACGTTCTCTTTTCTTCTTCAGCTGGCCCAGAACGCCATGATGACTTCTTCCAGTCTTCTTCATCTCCAATGCCCAAGCGTGAACCACAAGATACGTCATGAAAGTGTTGATGTAACCTAGATACCACGTGTAATGACGGGGTAGGGATACAGACAGGTGAGCCCTAATCTACCCGCCTCTCAGTCCCTGCTTACTTGCACGGCCCGTCCTAGGCGACGGCGTACAACTGGGCGACGGTCCCTACGCTCAATATGTGCACGACAGACAAACAGACAAGTGTACACAGAAGCTAAGGGAAATGGGACAGTTGCCCACGGCAACACAGTGAGCAACAGGCGTAGTGAACGAGTCGAGTCAAAACAGGAGTGTACCAGGTACCAAACACAGAGCAGGAGCGTAGTCAGTAAAGCCAGGGTCAAAATGAAGCAAGGTCAATAATAATAGCAGGAGCAGCAGAGCCAGAAAACAGGAAAGAATCACAGGCAAAGACAAGCAGGAAATGAAGGTATAAATAGACCGAGGCCGGGAGCTAGAACCGTCTGGCCAGGCTGTAATAGGTTCTCCCACTCCTGAGCCTACCAGCCTGAGTGGTAGCAGATCGAGTCACTCTATCAGACCTAGGAGCAGGTGCAGACTGATTAACCACGGGCGTCGACACAGAAGCTGTGTCTGGCAGATCCTTTACACCACGTTCCCGTGACCTAATGTGCCACGTCACAGCGTATTCAAATCATGGAAGTGTCCAGTCTACATGACTACCGACTGTCATGGTGTGCAAACCTTAGATCAAAATGTTGACATATAACTAACTGACTCTAAACCTCATAGGGTAATTTTCTTTAGCTATTATACCAGGATGTAGGCGGAGGAGTAGGCTAAGAGAACGGAAAGTGGCCGAGGCGGGAGTTGGGCCAGAGTGAATATGACGCTTGACTGGGGTCTGGGGAGGGGAAGGGGAGAGAGACAGGTGGGAAGGTGGGAGCAGAGGGGCAACATGAAAAAAATTATTAAACTGAATCTACTGCTTTAAAACAGTCACTCACCAAGTTGCGGAGCTGGCCCCTGCATGGATCCCATTCCTTTCTACAAACCAATTAACGCTAATCATAACCTTGATGAGCGGCGGCTGCCCACTTTATTTTACTTTTGTGGCCAGGCCCCTGACAGTAGTACCAGCGGTACTACCCTGATGGCAGGCCTGTTTGCAGGAGTACTAGCCAACTACGTCACAGATAACCCAAGTTTCAAGACCATGCAAATTTATGGATTTTTGGCATCCCATGGAATATGGGAACAATAGGGAATTCTATCAGTAAGTATTCTGCCTGTTTGTTGGCTAATACTCCTGATCCAATTCCTTCTTCTAGCAGATTTTTTAAAGATTCCTTACATGCGGTGCTTGGTTTCGCCACAAGTTTGCGATATGTCGATTCATTGTCTAAAATGGTATGAACGTGTCTGGGATATAAAGAGGAATCTAGAACAACTCCTGCTCCGTAAGATTTGGAGGACACAGTTATACGCTGGATATATGGTGAGCCCCTCTGTGTTTTCACCGTCAGCCCTTATGTGTACATAGTGAACCTTTTAGAAGGTTAATCTCTACCCGTAGTAACGATTGTTTGCCCCCATACATTAACGATGATTGCTCCTTGTGACACGCTGTATCGTCGATTGGTGCTGGTTTTCATGGTCAGTATCGGGACGTCTAAAAGGACCTTTATTTCCTCAGACACCACCATAACTAGGCATTGGAACCAACCCTTCCACCTTAGCGGGTAAAGATTAACCTTCTAAAAGGTTCACGCACCGATCATATACTGATGACCTATCCAGTGGATAGGTCATCAGTTGTCAGAACGTGGAAAACCCTTTTAAAGGGAAGGTGTCACGGAAATGTTTTTTTTTATATATATATATATATATATATATATAATATTGCTTTTAGTATGTCATTAAAATAAATTGTATTTATTTGTGTTTTTTTGTTGTACTTTTTACTTTTTTCCTTCTTTTACTTCTCTATGGGGGCTGCCATTTTTTTTTTCATCTCTGTATCTGTCCATTAACGACACATACAGAGATGGAATACGGCACATACATTCCCATAGAGAATGCGAACGAGAGCCGTTCCATTCACTATAGTGTATGCCGTCTGTGTGGGAACGGCGCATGCGCCACTCCCACACAGATCAAAAGAAAGGTCTTTAGTAGAGCGACATCCAGCGCTATTTTCATGTGGACCGGAAGCTACGGCCGGACAGTAAGATGACGACTTCCGGTCGCGGCTTCCGGCCATATGTTGAAGGCAGCGCAGATGCAAGGACTAGGAGCGGCAGGGCGGAGGCGGCGGCAGGAGCAGGTAAGTTATGTTTGTGTATGTGATGTGTGTGTATGTTAGTGTTATACTTTCTGCTGAGCACTGTATCTAATCTTCCTACACTGTGCATTCGCTCAGAAAATGGCGGCACACAGTGTAGGAGGTTTGAAGATTCAACCCCCTTCTTTCTCCTGGCACTAGGCAGGATAAAGGAGGGGGGATTCTGTGAGGACACTAGAGCGAGTGTGTCTACTACAAATTTGCAGCATAAGGCAATGAGGTTGCTTTACCACATGCCAATGCGGCAATTTTGAGAATTGTTCCCTCTAGTGACCAGCACATGGAAATGTTATAAATTAGAATCTAATTTATAATATTTCCTGAAAAAAATAAAATTTCTAGCGACACATTCCCTTTAATACTGGCGTTTCATACACCAGTCCTATTAAACAGTTTGCTGGAGTAAGATGCAACACATTTATTAACAGGCGAAAGACTCTTAATAAATGTGTTGCATCTTTTAGCTGCAACGCGGCCTGTCATCAGTACTTTCTACGTGCTGCGGCGTGCTGTAAGAGCCTGAGGGAATCCGGGAGGGAGAATCGGAGTGGTGAGGTAAGTACATTTTTAAACTGTATTTTATTGTCTGATTGGGGGGCAAACAGTATGATTGGGGGGAGGTATGGGTCTGGCACGGAACTTTGCCTTGTTACGCTCCCCAGAGATAAATCTGGGCCGCACTATACATATAGATTTCTGCTATAATTTACATCAGTTACTGGCGTAACTTATAGTAAAATTGTTGGCCATTTCTGCTAAGCCCCGCCCATTTTTTGCACCCCAAAAATGTCAACATTTGTGTATTTTAGTAAACTGTTGTAGAAAGGTTAATATATTCCCCCCAAAGGCTACAGACTGTAATACAATATCTTAACCCCTTCCCTCTTTAGCCACTTTTGACCTTCCTGACAGAGCCTCATTTTTCAAATCTGACATGTGTCACTTTATGTGGTAATAACGTCGGATTGCTTTTAGCTATCCAAGCGATTCTGAGATTGTTTTCTCATGACACATTGGACTTGATGTTACTGGCAAAATTTGCTCGATATGTTCAGTATTTAATTGTGAAAAACACCAAAATTTAGCGAAAAATTGCAAACATTTGCATTTTTCTCAACTTAAATGTATCTGCTTGTAAGGCAGGTAGTTATAACACACACAATTGTTGCTAACTAACATCCCCCATATGTCTACTTTAGTTTGGCATCGTCTTTTGAACATCCTCTTATTTTTCTAGTACGTTACAAGGCTTTGAACTTTAGCAGCAATTTCTCACATTTTCAAGAAAATTTCAAAAGGCTATTTTTACAGGGGCCCGTTCACTTGTGAAGTGGTTTTGAGGGCCTTATATATTAGAAACCCAAAAAAAGTCACCCCATTTTGAAAACTTCACCCCTCAAAGTATTCAAAACAGCATTTAGAACATTTCTTAACCCTTTAAACTTTTCACAGGAATTAAAGCAATGTTGGGGGTGAAATTTACAAATAAATTTTTAATCCATTTTTATTTATAACACAGAAAGTTTTTCCATAGAAATGCAACTCAATATTTATTGCCCAGATTCTGCAGTTTTAGGAAATATCCCATATGTGGCCGTAGCGTGCTACTGGACTGAAGCACCGGCCTCAGAAGCAAAGGAGCACCTAGTGGATTTTGGGCCCTTATTTTTATTCGAATATATTTTAGGCACCATGTCAGGTTTCAAGGGCTCTTGCGGTGCCAAAACAGTGGAAATCCACCAAAAGTGATCCCATTTGAGAAACTACACACCTCAAGGAAATTATCTAGGTGTATACTGAGCATTTTGACCCCGCAGGTTTTTTGCAGAAATTATTGGAAGTAGGCCCTGAAAATAAAAATCTACATTTTTTCAAAGAAAATGTAGGTAAAGCTAATTTTTTCTCATTTCCACAAGGACTGAAGGAGAAAAGGCACCACAACATTTGTAAAGCAATTTCTCCCGAGTAAAACAATACCCCACATGTGGTAATAAATGGCTGTTTGGACACACGGCAGGGCTTAGAACGGATGGAGCACCATTTGGCTTTTGGAGTTCACATTTAGCAGAGATGGTTTGCGGAGGCCATGTCACATTTACAAAGCCCCTGAGGGGATAAAACAGTGTAAACCCCCCACAAGTGACCTCATTTTGGAAACTACACCCATTGAGGAAATTATCTAGGGGTATACTGAGCGTTTTGACCCCACAGGTTTTTTGCAGAAATTATTGGAAAATAAAAATCTACATATTTTCAAAGAAAATGTAGTTTTAGCACATTTTTTCTCATTTCCACAAAGACTGAAGGAGAAAAAGCCAGCAAAATTTGTAAAGCAATTTCTCCCGAGTAAAACAGTACCCCACATGTGGTAATAAACGGCTGTTTGGACACACGGCAGGGCTTAGAATGGAAAGAGCGCTATTTGGCTTTTGGAGATCACATTTAGGAGGAATGGTTTGCGGAGGCAATGTCGCATTTGCAAAGCCCCTGAGGGGCAAAACAATGAAAACGCCCAAATAGTGACTCCCTTTAGGAAACTACACCCCTTGAGGAATCCATCTAGGAGTATTGTGAGCATTTTGACCCCATAGATGTTATATAGAATTTATTAGAATTGGGCAGTGAAAATAAAAACAATCCTTTTTCTTCAATAAGACGTAGTTTTACCGCAAATTTTTGGGATTTCTCAACAAATAATGCAAAAAAAGAACACAACATTTGTAAAGCAATTTCTCCCGAGTACGGCAATACCCCATATGTGGTCATAAACGGCTGTTTGGGCAAGGCTCAGAAAGGAAAGAGCGCCATTTGGAGTGCAGATTTTGCTGGATTGGTTTCTGGGCACCTGTGGGACCAAAACTGTGGATACCCCGCAGAAGTGACCACATTTTGGAAACTACGCCCTCAATGCATTTACCTAGGGGTGTAGTAAGCATGTTAACCCTGCAGGTGTTTTGTAGAAATTAGTGTGCACTCGATGTTGCAGAGTGAAAATGGGATTTTTTTTCCATAGATATGCCAATATGTGGTGCCCAGCTTGTGCCACCATAACAAGACAGCTCTCTAATTATTATGCTGGGTTTCCTGGTTTTAGAAACACCCTTCATGTTGCCCTAATCTTTTGCCGAACATTAGACCAGGCTCAGGAGTGAAAGCGTACCATGCAAAATCGAGGCCTAATTTGGCGATTTATAAAGTATTGGATCACAATTGCAGAGGCTCAGATGTGAAATAATAAAAAGAAAGCCCTGAGAAGTGACCCCATTTGGAAACTGCACCCCTCAAGGCATCTATTAAGGGGTGTAGTGAGCATTTTCACCCACAGGTATTTTCCATAAATGATTGCGCTGCGGGTGGTGCAAAGTAAAAATTGATATTTTTCTCTAGAAATGCCATTTCAATGGCAAATATGTCATACCCAGCTTATGTCACTGGAGACACACACCCCAAAATTTTTTAAAAGGGTTCTCCCGGGTATGACGATGCCATATATGTGGAAGGAAACTGCTGTTTGGGCACACTGTAGGGTTCAGATGGGTGGGAGCGTCATTTGGCTTTTGGAGCGTGGAATTTGCTTGGTAATAGTTTTGTTTGGAGTGTTTCCGTTTATAACGTGGGGCATATGTGAGCTGGGCAGAGTACATCAGGGGCATAGTCAGGGGGTATAATAATGGGGTAAAAAAACAATAAAATAATCCATTTATGTGTGTTACGCTGTGAAGCAATCCTTTCTGCACAGGCCAGTGTCGCACTGATATATGGCGTCCTTTCTTATGCCCCTTTTGGTCCGCATATGTGCAGTTTGGGGAATTTTGCTGTGAAGTGTTGTCCTGGTATAATACGGGCACCCTCGCTTCCAGCAGATATGTTTGGGCCCTCCCCTTCCTGGTTCCCTAATTTTAGATCCTTGATAAATCGCCTCCTGAAACAGAGGAAATGTTCCCCTCGGGCACAACTGCATATTTTTTATTTCCTGACTTATTGGAGCCATAACTAATTTTATTTTTTCATAGACGTAGCGGTATGAGGGCTGTTTTTTTGCAGGACAAGCTGTAACGATTATTGTTACCATTTTCGGGTACATGCGACTTTTTGATCACCTTTCATCCTATTTTTTGGAAGGCCAGGTAAACAAAAAAACGCAATTCTGGCACAGCTTTTTTATTTTTTTTTATACAGTGTTCACCATGCGTTATACATTACCAGTTAACTTTATTATGTGGATCTGTACGATTCCAGAAATACCTAATTTATAGAACTTTTTTATGTTTGACAACATTTTTCACATTAAAATTGCTTTTGTAACAAGGATGTATTTTTTCTGTCGCCAAGTTGTGAGAACCATATCTTTCCAAATTCTTTGTCGACGGAGCTGTATGAGGGCTTGTTTTTTGCGAGACAATCTATAGTTTTTATAGGTACCATTTTTGGATACGTGCAACGTTTTGATCACTTTTTATTCCAATATTTGTAGGGCAGAGTGACCAAAAAACAGAAACTCGGGTATAGTTTTTTACAGGTTTTTTTTACGCTGTTCACCGTGTGCAATAAATAATATAATATTTTGATACATCAGGTCGTTACGGTCGCGGCAATACCAAATACGTATGGTTTATTATTTTTTTTCAATAATAAAGGACTTGATAAGCGAAAAAGGGCGATAGTGTTTTATTTTATTACTTGAAACTTTTATTGTTTTCAAACTTCAATTCTTTTCATTTTTTTTTTAATACTTTGCACTACCTACGTAGTGCAATGTATTAGATCTGTCAGTTATTCACTGACAGCAATAGCTGTCATTCACTTCCGTAATAGCAGAGCAGGAGGCCATTGTGTCTCCTGTTGCCATAGCAGCAGTCGCCAGTCCTGATTGCCTGTCAGGGCTGGTGATCTGCTAGTAACCACTACGATGCAGTAATTGCTTTCGATTGCTGCATCGAGGGGGATAATGGCAGGGATTGGAGCTAGCTCCGGTTCCTGCCATTAAAGGTGGATGCCATCTTTCCGGCGGCTACGGAAGCCGATCAGGCTCCGCCGCCGGGCGGATCTTGACCATCTTCCGTATTAGGCAGACCGGGAGGCCAGTATTAGGCCTCCGGTTGCCATTGCAGCCACCGGAACCCCGGCAATTTCATTGCTGGGGTTCCGATGAGCTGCAAACACCTTAAGTGCAGCACTCGCATTTGAGCGCTGCACTTAAGGGGTTAATGGCGGGGATCGAAGCTCATTTCGGTCCCCGCCATTACAGCCGGATGTCAGCTGTAAGATACAGCTGAGATCCGGGGATGATGGCACCGACTCAGCTTCTGGGCCGTTGCCAAACATTTGGCGTATGGATACGGCAATTTGCGGGAAGTCATAACTTTCCATGGCGTACCCATACGCCAAATGTCAGGAAGGGGTTAATGTAAGGATGTGTACACTTAATTGTGCAGCAACGCTTGTTGTCTCCATTCTATGTCAGTGTGGGAAGTAGATGTCCGGCCTTATGATTTTGTGATATGTGATAGACCCAGATTCCCAATCACCAAACCAAAGAATGCAAAATAAAGACACAAAACATTATAATTGGGTGTTAAATGGTCAAAACTTTTATTATATTATATGACCAAACCCAAAATGGCAAACCTCCGACTAACGAAGAGTCACCCTCCAGCACGCAGGAAAGGAAAAACCCCCTGTGGGGGAAACCTCTAGGGAAACCATGGCTGGAGGATTGCCCTTCCTCTGGGCTTAGAAGGTGCCAAAATAGAATTTGTAACAGAATTTGTAAGTTTTCTCAGATTTTCAAGGAAAGACAATACAATGAACGAACAACATAAAACACATAAATCGGCTGATCTGGTTGGCTAGGCGGGTGTCTCTCTTCCTGGGCACCCTTTAAAATGAATGGGTGATCCACGGATGAGACGGGTCCTCCAGATGCCTCCTTGTTTCATCTGTCTCCGCTCCGGCCAATAGAAGGGGATCTCCTGCTGGAAACCCCCCTCTATTACAGACAACCCGTATGAAGAGGATGGCATCACTGTGATGAAGAAGTGGTCTTGGGTGTAGCGTTTCCCTGCTAGAATCTCCAAATTACATCAAGTCGGCATTGGTGGAGAAGTCAAGCTCAAGGTCCTCAGTCCCATCCAATATGGCGCTGAATGTGGCAGTAAAACCTTCTAATATGGAATCTTCTTTATGTCATAAACATTTGTATTTATGACATCAGCGCATTCATCATCATTACTGCAGGAGTTTATTAACACTGCCGCCTCATTCATTGTGACGTCACCCACAGTGGTCTGAAGTGTTAACCCTTTACTGACTGGCAGTGTACTTACCACAGAGGCCATAAAGCTGAATAGAACATATCAGCGGCCATAAAGGAAAAGGGATATTGCAGGGAGCATCTCCACACAAGAACAATGCATGACAAAGGGTTGTCCAGGATAAGATAACTTGTCTGCTTTCTCCAAAAACCAGCACCACACCTGTCCATAGGTTGTGTGTGGTATTACAGCTCATTACCATTCACTTCAATGGAGAAAACCTGCAATACCAGATACAACCTGTGGATAGGTGTGGTGCTGTTTTTGAAAGAAAGCAGCCATATTTTTCTAACTCTGCACAGCCCCTGTTAGAAATAGTTAAAAAAAGGGGGGGGAGAAAATAAATTAAAAAAAGGTAAAAAGAGGAACTCTGAGGTAAAATAAATCAAACTAGACTGAAAGGAGTCTGCTGGAGGTGCCAGATAGAAAGACATATTTCTGCCATGGGGACCAGATTAGTTGAAATGTATCTTGAAGGGGGGGCTTCAGAGAGTGGGTTTTAACCCCTTATAGCCCTATGAAGTGCTGTTGCATTGAAAAACTATGCAGTTCATCTTCGAATGCAGCGTCACAAAAACAAATTATTTTGTAAAAAATAAAACTATATAAATTTGGTATCACCATAATCGTAACGACCCGCAGAATCAAGTTATCATGCAATTCATGCCACCCGATGAACATTGTAAAATCAAAACAGAAATGGTGGAATTACAGGTTTTTTTTCAATTCACCCCACAACATGTATGCTTTTTTACATTTTTTAAAATACATTATATATTACATTAGGCCGCAGGGTAAATTCCACATAAACAGCGCCATTTATGGGTTAACTGTTTAAATGATACCAGTTCAAGTGACTTTTATCGAAAAACACCATAAGAATTTTTTTCACAATTAACCTTCTAATTGGGCCTAGAATGTGTGATACTGTCTGCTAAGCCGTTGTATCTAAGTAGACCTAAGTAGACAAAAGTCGATGGTCCAGCGCAGTCAGGTTTAAAACAGAACGTAGTTCCAATTTTATTTGAATGGTTAAAACAAGATCATTCCCGAATGCAAGGGTGAAAATGTAGGTAAGGTGCCTACGCGTTTCAGACGTATACCACGTTCTTCCTCATGGCTTTAATGCTAACAACTAAATGTCAGAACGAGGTCTATATCTGGTTGCCAACAGGTGAAAATTAGTGATGTCACACAGAAAAGTGGTGCTGTCCAGCATAGTAGTGCTGAACTAGGGAGACGCCTATAAAGCATCAGTATTCTATGAATAAAAGCTATCCAGCACGGTGGAGCTGTCCAGCAGAAGTGGTGCTGAAACAGAGAGCCGGTGATAGAACATCACTGCTCCACTAGTAAGTTATGTGCTTATAGCGTTGATTGATGAATATTTATAAATAATAAAATGAGGGATAACAATGACCCAAATCTATCCTAGAGTAGTGGATAGAATATTAATGCTAATTTCTGTTTATTAGGCTGTCGGATATAAACCTCTGAAATACTCACATCGAAAAATTAAAACATGAATAGACGCTAAAAAATACATCATTTAACCCCTTAGTGACCACTAATACGCCTTTTTACGTCGGTCACTAATGGGCTTTAGGCTAGGCTGATGCCTTTTCACGTCAGCCTAGTCTAAGTCCTGCACGGGTCTCCTGTGCAGGCAGGAGCCGGGGCTCTGCTGTCTGATGAAGTTTACTTCGATCGCGGCCGTTTAACCCGTTAAATGCCGCCTTCAATAGCGACCGCGGCATTTAACTTTGTTTACAGAGGGAGTGCGCTCCCTTTGTCACCCATCGGCGGCCCGCGAATGAAATCGCGGGTCTCCGATGGGGTGTCATGGCAGCCGGGGGCTTGATAAAAGCCCCCAGGTCTGCCCTGGACATATTCCTGTTAGGACGCGCCGGAGGCACGTCCTAACAGATTGCCTGTCAGATTTACACTGACAGGCAATAATGCTCTGGTATACGAAGTAAAGAAAAACGCAAAAAACCATGGCGAAATTGCAATTTTTTTCCATTGCCCCCCCAAAAAGTCATAATAAAAATGAATCAATAAGTCCCATGCACCCCAAAACAGTACCATTCAAAACTACGTCTCGTCCCGCAGAAAACAATCAACCAAAAAATCACTACATTGATGGAAAAATAAAAAAATTACGGCTCTTGGAAAGCGACGATGCAAAAGCAAATAATTTTAGTTCAAAAGTGTTTTTATTGTGCAAAAGTCGTAAAACATAAAAAAAACTCTACATATGTGGTATCGCCGTAATCGTACCGACCCATAGAATAAAAGTAACATGTTATTTACGTCACACAGTGAACGGCGTCAATTTAAAAACGCATAGAACAATGGCGGAATTTCAGTTTTTTTTTATAATCCCCCCCAAAAAGGTTAATAAAAGTTAATATAAAAATAATAAGTATGTACCCAAAAATGGTGCTATTAAAAAGCACAACTAATCCCGCAAAAAACAAGTCCTCATACAGCTATGTAGACGAAAAAATAAAAAAGTTATAGCTCTTTGAATGCGACTATAGAAAAACAAATAAAATAGCTTGGTCATTAAGGCCTAAAATGGGCTGGTCACTAAGGGGTTAAACAGTTTAAAACAATACATGAACTGGAAAGAAGGGGAATTATGTATTGGTCTTCAAGGATAATTAGTATTGGAAAATTTGTTTTCCTTTGTATACTAGACCGTCAAACGGGAAATCTGATGGGGGAAGGACCCGTTAATATGGATAATTAGGTGTCATCTGTAAAAGCCATGAACATTAACAGGTATTATTGATTATTAGGCCATATTAGATTCTACCGATCATTTCATAGATTCTTTTACTATTAGTGGAACATTAATTCTTTTTTTAAGTTCAAACCTTAAGGAAACCTGGTTTTTAGTGTAAATATCCAGTATGCTTCACGTGATAAGATTTTATGTTTGATGTTCCCCCCTCTGGTTGGAGTTTTGACTTTTTTTCTGGTATATCATCTCAGACTTGTAATTGATCTATTATGGAAGGTTATGAAATGTTTTACAACATTGGAGATATTGGTGAGGTTAGGATTTCTTATATAGCCCAAATGTTCTAGTATCCTAGTTTTACATTTGCGGCTGGTGCAACCTACATACATTAGGTTGCATTACAAACACTCCACAATATATATCACTGCCTCACTGTTGCAATTAATGTAAGTTTGAATTGAAAAATTTGTATTGTTATCTGAATCTCTGAAGTTCTTAGTAGGCTTAGCATATGAACAGATTTTACATGGATGCGAGCCGCATTTAAAGAAACCCGTATATTGAAGCCATGTCAGTTTGGGAATGTTTGAGGAAAATATAGAAGGAGACAATAGATCACCTAAGGAAGGAGCTTTTCTGGATACAACACTGCAACCATCTTTCAAAATATCTGACAGAGCCTCGTCTTACATTAGAATGGCTACATTTTTATGGACGATTTTCTTTATTTCATTAAACTGACTACTGTGTTGTAACACCAAAGTAGGTACGTTTAGACCAGTATCTTTATTATTATGTTTTGGCTCTAGAAGTAGATCTCGGGGCTTTGTTTCTACAATGGAGGTTGCTCTTTTGAGGGTCCATTCTGCATACCCTCTTTTGCGTAGTCTCCTACAAATTTGCTGTTGTTCCACCCGGTAATTGGGGTCGTTACTACAATTTATTTTTGCTCTGTACATTTCTCCCACTGGGATTGATGAGATGGTTTGTCTGGGGTGATCGCTTGTTGCATGCAAGATAGTGTTCCCTGAAATCAGCTTACGGTATGTTTTAGTGTTGATTATTTCCCCTGCATGTCCTTTGAGTTCTAGGTCCAGAAACTGGA
Organism: Rhinoderma darwinii; assembly: GCF_050947455.1. NCBI lineage: Eukaryota > Metazoa > Chordata > Amphibia > Anura > Rhinodermatidae > Rhinoderma > Rhinoderma darwinii. Next base: position 2,011,718 of record NW_027464450.1, read on the forward strand.
TAGTATCTTTTTGTGAAGAATAGGTAAATTTCAAGTTGAGTTGGTTATTAAGATAATTGATGAAATTTGGGATATCTGACATATTGCCTTCCCATATAAATAGCAGGTCGTCTATATACCTTGCATACCAGTTAATAGATCTGCCAAAAGGATTATCACTAGAAAAAATGAAAAGTTCCTCCCACAAGGCCATTACAAGATTAGCCAGAGAAGGGGAGAATTTAGCTCCCATTGATACTCACTTAAGTTGTAGGTAAAACAACCCATCGAACTGGAAGAAATTTTGTGTCATCAGGAAGACAAGGACCTCAAGTATATATGATTGTAGCTCATAGCTGTAAGTGCTGTGTTTAAAAAGATGATATTCTAGTGCCCTATGGGCTATTTCGTGTGGAATGCTGGTATAAAGTGAGGTCACATCACAGCTCAGCCATGCAAATTTATTTTCCCATCTTTTTTTGTGAAATGAGCATAAAACATCTCTGGTGTCACGTAAATGGCCCAGGGTTCTTAATGCAAGGGGTTGTAACAAGGAGTCTAGCCATTCAGATAGTTTTTCTGTGAATGATCCTATCCCTGACACTATGGGGCGCATAGGTGGGGGGGTTTATGCCTTTATGTGTCTTGGTCAATGCGTGCATGATTGGAATTGAGGGACATTGGACCATAATATATTCTGCTTGCTTACTTGTTAATACGCCACTACCTAAACCATCGTTTATCAGTTTGTTGAGCTTTTTTTGGAACATAGTTGTTGGATTGCACGTTAGTTTTTTATATGTGTCTGTATCTGCTATGAGTTTCAAAATTTGGGTCTTATACATTTCCCTATCTAACACAGTGATACTGCCCCATTTTCCCGACATCTTAATAATGATATCCTTATTATTTTTTAACGATTTTATTTGCCATATTCAGCTCTTTAGAGATATTACAATTCTTATTACAACACTACGAATTTTTGGATAGTTGCTGGAGATCCTTTTCAATTGCCCATTGAAATCTGTCCATAGAGTCTGTCCTGGATGCCAGAGGATGGAAGCTTGGATTTTTTGTGACAAAGTCCGGGGAAAAATGAATATTTCTTGTAGGAAGTTCTGGGTTCAGACTCTCTAAGCATTGGATTGCCCTATGTTCCTCAAACGATAGTAATCTATGGTCGTGGATATTTGTATTGGGTTCTTTGAGATTATAATCTTCGGAGTCTGTTGTCATTTGGGAGCGTGTTGTAGAAATGCCTCTTTACTGTTAAATTCCTTACAAATCGATTAATGTCCAGAAGTGTGTTGAAATTATTGAACGTACGATTAGGGGCAAAATTGAGGCCCAACGAAAGAACCTTGACTTGTGTGGAGTTAGTTCGGATGAGGAAAGGTTGATCACATTAATGCTGGGTGTGGGTTCCTGCGGTTCCGTAGGCGACGGTTTTGTTCCTGGTCTGTTTGGGTGATGTTTCCTACCGCCCCTCCTTTCCCATTTTTTTACTTCCTTGACTTGCTGACTGATTGGTATCCTTGGGAATATAGGATCCTAGAGTTATCACTATCTGAGGCTTCATTTATTCCTTCGATTGAATCAGGTTCAGAGGAGCTAAAACTGACTCTGTTCAGACTGCTGCCGGATCTTCTCTCTTGTCTGCGATTTTTTAAGATGGGTCTGATTTTGTTGTGTACTTTGTCTCTTTTATTCCAATCATACACCTCCTTGTTTGCATAGTCCCTGAGGTCTCGTTGGAATTTATTTTTCTCAGTTTCAGCTATGGATTTATTTAATTTTTACAAGTGTAGAGAAGTACGTTGTTCCAGTATAGTAAAGTCGGGTGAGCTGGAGGAAGCATTAATTTGTTCTTTTAGAGCGGAAATGTCAGTTTCCAATTTCTGTCAATTTGGCCTCCTCTTGTCTGGTAATTAGTTCCATTAGTTTTATAGAACATTCTGTTAATATAAAATTCCAGTGTGTGCTGAATTCTTCAGAGTAGGTAAAAGTAGAACTTTTTCTTAAACGTAGACCCCTTGGGATCATTTGTTTTGTAATATAATTACGTAAAGTCGTCAGGTCCCACCATATCTTAGCCTCCTGTACTGATAGTTTCTCTAGATCATGGAACATTTCCTGTAATGCACGATCACCTCCTTCTGGAGTATCATAATTGCCAAACACTTGGGCGGCCATTTCCACTCTGGAACATCGTGTATCTTGAGACATGGTTATTACTTGTTGTATATATATATACAGTGAAGGAAATAAGTATTTGATCCCTTGCTGATTTTGTAAGTTTGCCCACTGTCAAAGACATGAACAGTCTAGAATTTTTAGGCTAGGTTAATTTTATCAGTGAGAGATAGATTATATTTAAAAAAAAAAACAGAAAATCACATTGTCAAAATTATATATATTTATTTGCATTGTGCACAGAGAAATAAGTATTTGATCCCCTACCAACCATTAAGAGTTCAGCCTTCTCCAGACCAGTTACATGCTCCAAATCAACTTGGTGCCTGCATTAAGACAGCTGTCTTAAATGGTCACCTGTATAAAAGACTCCTGTCCACAGACTCAATTAAACAGTCTGACTCTAACCTCTACAACATGGGCAAGACCAAAGAGCTTTCTAAGGATGTCAGGGACAAGATCATAGACCTGCACAAGGCTGGAATGGGCTACAAAACCATAAATAAGACGCTGGGTGAGAAGGAGACAACTGTTGGTGCAATAATAAGAAAATGGAAGACATTCAAAATGACTTTCAATCGACATCGATCTGGGGCAACATGCAAAATCTCACCTCGTGGGGTATCCTTGATCCTGAGGAAGGTGAGAGCTCAGCCGAAAACTACACCGGGGGAACTTGTTAATGATCTCAAGGCAGCTGGGACCACAGTCACCAAGAAAACTATTGGTAACACATTACGCCGTAATGGATTAAAATCCTGCAGTGCCCGCAAGGTCCCCCTGCTCAAGAAGGCACATGTACAGGCCCGTCTGAAGTTTGCAAATGAACATCTGGATGATTCTGAGAGTGATTGGGAGAAGGTGCTGTGGTCAGATGAGACTAAAATTGAGCTCTTTGGCATTAACTCAACTCGCCGTGTTTGGAGGAAGAGAAATGCTGCCTATGACCCAAAGAACACCGTCCCCACTGTCAAGCATGGAGGTGGAAACATTATGTTTTGGGGATGTTTCTCTGCTTAGGGCACAGGACTACTTCACCGCATCAATGGGAGAATGGATGGAGCCATGTACCGTCAAATCCTGAGTGACAACCTCCTTCCCTCCACCAGGACATTAAAAATGGCTCGTGGCTGGGTCTTCCAGCACGACAATGACCCGAAACATACAGCCAAGGCAACAAAGGAATGGCTCAAAAAGAAGCACATTAAGGTCATGGATTGGCCTAGCCAGTCTCCAGACTTTAATCCCATCAAAAACTTATGGAGGGAGCTGAAGATCCGAGTTGCCAAGCGACAGCCTCGAAATCTTAATGATTTACAGATGATCTGCAAAGAGGAGTCGGCCAAAATTCCATCTAACATGTGTGCAAACCTCATCATCAACTACAAAAAACGTCTGACTGCTTTGCTTGCCAACAAGGGTTTTGCCACCAAGTATTAAGTCTTGTTTGCCAAAGGGATCAAATACTTATTTCTCTGTGCACAATGCAAATAAATATATATAATTTTGACAATGAGATTTTCTGTTTTTTTTTATATAATCTATCTCTCACTGGTAAAATTAACCTAGCCTAAAAATTCTAGACTGTTCATGTCTTTGACAGTGGGCAAACTTACAAAATCAGCAAGGGATCAAATACTTATTTCCTTCACTGTATATATATATATAACCGAAATTCCAGTTAAGTTTTAAAAATTTGTATTTTAAAGCCAGAAGAAAAAATATATATATAAAGAAAAATTGTTGTACTTTAATAACTCTGTGAGTATATTAGTATGTTATAGAACTCTTTAACATTCGGGATATGGTCAAAATACAATTGTGCTTTTGTATTGTGAACCCTATATAACGGGCAGTAGGTGTGCACGGATGGATGCAGCCGTATAGCTATACAAACAAACAGTGGGAGGGATCCTCCAGCTCACCTTGATGCAAGTTTTAGACAGAAGAAAAATGGGCAAAAGTAGATGGTCCAGCGCAGTCAAGTTTAAAACAGAACGTAGTTCCAATTTTATTTGGATGGTTAAAACAAGATCATTCCCGAATGCAAGGGTGAAAATGTAGGTAAAGTGCCTACGCGTTTCAGATGTATACCACGTTCTTCCTCATGGCTTTAATGCTAACAACTATTTGTCAGAACGAGGTTTATATCCGTTGCCAACAGGTGAAAATTAGTGCTGTCATGGTGCTGTCCAGCAGAGTAGTGTTGAACTAAGGAGACGCCTTAGGAACATCGGCAGTCTATAAATAAAAGCTATCCAGCACAGTGGAGCTGTCCAGCAAAAGTGGTGCTGAAACAGAGAGTCGGTGATAGAACATCACTGCTCTAATAGTAAGTTGTGTACTTACAGCATTGTTTGATAGATAGTTATCAATGATAGGATGAGGGATAACAATGATCCAATTTTATCCATGAGTAGTGGATAGAGTATTAATGCTTATTTTTGTTTATTAGGCTGTCGGATATGAACCTCTGCAATACTCACATCGAGATATTAAAACATAAATAGACGCTAAAAAATACATCATTTAAACAGTTTAAGACAATACATGAACTGGAAAAAAGGGAATTATATACTGGTTTTTAAAGGTAATTGGTGTTGAAAAAAATCTTTGTATACTAAACCGCCATTTGATTAACAAGGAATGTGATGGGGGAGGGACCCCTTGGTATGGACAGTTAGGTGTCATCTGTAAAAGCCGTGAGCATTGACAGGTATTATTAATTATTAGACCATATTAAATTCTGCCGATAATTTCATAGATTCTTTCACTAATAATGGAACATTAATTCTTTTTTTATCACAACTTTTTTTTATTTTCACAATCCTGACCCTTATGTAGCGTCTCTGTGATATTTACAGCAAGGCAAGCGTAATCTCGTTTTAAATGACAGGTTACATCGTACAGGTCTTTACCACTTTGGAATTTTTCTCAGACCCTCTCTCTTTCTCCACCATTACATGATCCACTGAAACCAAATATCACAAATTCTCGTCTGTGGATCTTGTCCCCTATATTGGTGGACAGGTAAATTCCCAGAGGAGCCACACCACAGAATAATAAGCCACAAAAGGTTAATCTGTACAAACCATCTAGTCAGGCGGGGTATTAACGTACTGGCTTTACTGGCATAGCTTATACTCCACCCTTTGCCACCCAAACAAGCCCAAGTTGTCCTTTAAAACAGAGAACAAATCCTCATCCGTCAACACATTTGTGCTTGAGTACGCAGCCAAACATGAAGGTGACTCACCACTCACAGGAATCCTGGCATCACCCAAGGGTGCCTCCAAGATTGTTCCAGCAGCTGGACGACCAGTCTCTTGACCGTGGTCAGCTGCAGATCCCAATGATGCAATAGGAGGCAGTCTTCGTCCGTATCCTATGACAACGGTCTCTCCCACCAGCAGCAAGGAGGGGGCAATAAACTCCTTTTGGAGTCTACACCTGTCTCACCACTGATGCTACCGACTGCCCTCCATAGTCTGCCTGTACATTATAATCACAGGACTGCTCCTCCCACCACACCTCGAGCCATCCATGCCCCTACTGCTTCCTCTGGGGTAGAGCAGAACCCTGCCTCATGGACCTGTTAGATGAGGGTGCAGTACAAGGACTGACTCCTCCTTCCTCTACACCAGCGCTGTCCCACATCCCCGGACCACTTTACTGCAAGCCGGGAACTTCCGGCCATGCCACATGCAGGGAAGGGGGGGGGGTGGAGGAACTATTTTTAGAGCATAACACTTCCCTCTAAAAAGCATGGGACAACAATAACAGTCCATAAGCTTTTGGAAAGGGCTCTTCAGCTCCTTTGCTTTTGGAAAATGGACACCAGCTGCCAGACTCCAGCCATCCCTTAATAAGTGGATTTCCACGCCGTTGCATTCACTCCACCACTGAGGACCCTGTGTGGTAACAATCCTGAATCTTTTTGGAGAACTGTTGCCTACTAGGCACAGGTAACCCTTTATAACGACTCAGAAAAAATAATTGTGTTAACCATTTAAGATTACATTGATAATAAACATTAATTTAAACTATATAAGCAATATACCCATAAGCTCCATAATTCTAGGCACCCAAGGGGCCTTACAATAGAATACACTTGTTATGCTACTTTTTACCATAAAATGGGGGTTTGCCATACAGCACAGGCAAGGGGGGGCATGTTATTTTGTTTCATTTTTGAGGGGTTAACCCGACGGAAACCTCAGACGGAATCCCTCAACGGAAGGGCAGCGGTGATGTGAACAGGTCCTTAGTGTCGTCTTTTTCTTTATTTTCTATTTGTACATTATACCTGAGATAAATAACTATGTCCCTAGTGTGTTATACATATTAGGCTGGGTTCACACGACCTATTTTCAGACGTAAACGAGGCGTATTATGCCTCGTTTTACGTCTGAAAATAGGGCTACAATACGTCGGCAAACATCTGCCCATTCATTTGAATGGGTTTGCCGACGTACTGTGCAGACGACCTGTTATTTATGCGTCGTCGTTTGACAGCTGTCAAACGACGACGCGTAAAAATACAGCCTCGTCAAAAGAAGTGCAGGACACTTCTTTGGACGTTTTTGGAGCTGTTTTCTCATAGACTCCAATGAAAACAGCTCCAAAAATGGACGTAGAAAAACGCAGCGAAAAACGCAGCGAAAAATGCGAGTTGGTCAAAAAACGTCTGAAAAGCAGGGTCTGTTTTCCCTTGAAAACAGCTCTGGATTTTCAGAAGTTTTTGGTCACTACGTGTGCACATACCCTTAGTGTCTATAACATGTATCAGGAGCATATTATCACACCTTTGATTCTTTACAGATGACTGATCCCAGTGAGAAGAAGGAACGTGACATATAACCCTGTCAGCAGCAAGAAAGGAATCACAAGACACGTAATTAATATTTATATTAATTACTGATAACACTCAGGCTAGATATGAGTTCTAGACCCGCAGAGGTGTGATAGTATCTTCCTGATACATCAGAATATATGTGTTTTTAACCGCTTCCCGACCGCCCACTGTATATTCACGTTGGCATTTGCTGGGCTCTGTGCAGTGCCGACGTGAATTCACGGTGGGTGTTAAAAGCGCGATCCGGGTGTCTCAGAGTAGCGCTGACACCCGGATCGCGCTGTTAACCCCTGCCTCTGGTCCTGGAGTCATGACCGGGACCTAATTGGTTCAGGTCCCAGTCATGTGATCGCAGGGAAAGCTTGTTGTAGCAACGAACTGGAAAGTTTGTTACTACAACAAACTGGAAAGTTTGTTGCTACAACAAACTTTCCCGGGGACCGATTGCGGGTGCTTCAGTCGGTTATAAGGCAGAACCGGAGGCCATACAACGGCCCCTGGGTCTGCCATGCACAGCAGCCTATGAGAACCAGCCGGAGGCCGGTCCTCCTAAGCTTCCTGTCAGTGTGACTCTCAGCGTCACACTGACAGTTTATAATACGTTACACTACCTAGGTGGTGTAATGTATTATAGCAGCGATCAGTGCTGCCAGTCTTCAAGTAAAAAGTAAAAGTAATAAAAATGTTTTATAAAAGTGTAAAAACAAGTTATAAAAGTTACAAAAACAAAAAATGCTTTTTTTCCCTATAATAAGTCTTTTATTATAGGGAAAAAATTAAAATGTTAAAAAAAGTACACATATTTGCTATCACCGCGTTCATAACGACCAAAACTATAAAACGATAATATTATTTTTCCCGAACGGTGAACAGCGCAAAAAAAATAATTAAAAAACTATGTCAGAATCACAATTTTTTTTGGTCATCAACCCTCCAAAAATATAGAATAAAAAGTGATCAAAAAGTCGCATGTACCCTAAAATAGTACCAATAAAAACGACAACCCGTCCCGCAAAAAACAAGCCCTTACACAGCTTTTTTGACTGAAAAATAAAAAAGTTATGCCTCTCAGAATATGGTGACACAAAAAATAAATAATTTAATCGAAGAGTAATTTTATTGCGCAAATGCCACAAAACATAAAAAAACTATATACATCTAGTATCGCCGTAATCGTATCGACCCGCAGAATAAAGTAAAATTTCATTTATAGCGCACGGTGAAAAGTGTAAAAAAAAAAAGACAAAAAACATTGTCAGAATTGTTTTTTTGTCACTTTGCTTGCCAAAAAAAATCTAATTTAAAGTGATAAAAAAATCACATGTACCCTAAAATGGTACCAATGAAAACTACTGATTGTCCCGCAACAAATAAGTCCTCGCACGGCTCCGGTGAAGAAAAAATAAAAAAAAGTTCTGGCTCTCAGAATATAGCGACAGAAATTATGCAGTGTCCAAAAGCTGATAAGATCAGGCGCCATTTATCAGTGCGACATTGGCCACATATCTGCGGATTATTATTTTTTTACCGAATTATTATATCCTCTTATTATGTCCTGATGTACTCTGCCCAATTCACACATACCCCCACTTCATGAACTGAAATAAAAGCAAAACCCCAAACAGAACAGTTACCAAGCAAACTCTGCGCTCCAAAAGCCAAATGGCGCTCCCTCCCTTCTAAGCCCCACAGCGTGCCCAAACACCAGCTTACGTCCACATATATGATATTTTATATCTGGGAGAACCTGCTCAACATTGTATGAGGTACTTGTCTTCAGTGGCACAAACTGGGCACAACATATTGTGCGTTAAAATGGCATATCAGTGGAAAATTTAAATTTTCACTTTGCACAATCCGCTGCGCATTAACGCCTTCGCGCACCACGACTTAATAGCATGTCGTGGTGCGGGGGGTTATATATGGAGCGGGCTCATGCGCTGCGCCCGCGCCATATTCTGCAGGTGTCCCACTTTTGGGGTATTTCCACTGTTTTGGCACTACAAGACCTCTTCAAACCTGACATGGTGCCTAAAATATATTCTAAAAAAAGGAGGCCCCAAAATCCACTAGGTGCTCCTTTGCTTCTGAGGCCGGTATTTCAGTCCCTTTTCACACTAGGGCCAACATGTGGGATATTTCTAAAAACTGCAGAATCTGGGCAATAAATATTGTGTTGCGTTTCTCTGGTAAAACCTTCTGTGTTACAGAAAAAAATGTATTACAAATAATTTGCAGCAAAAAAAAAAAAATTTGTCAATTTCCCCTCTACATTGCTTTAATTCCTGTGAAATGCCTAAAGGGTTAAGAAACTTTCTGAATGCTGTTTTGAATACTTTGAGGGGTGTAGTTTTTAATATGGGTTATGGGGTCTATCTAGTACATAAGGCCCTCAAAGCCGTTTTAGAACGGAACTGGTCCCTGTAAAAATCGCCTTTTGAAATTTTGTTGAAAATGTGAGAAATTGCTGGTAAAGTACTAAGCCTTGTAACGTCCTAGAAAAATAAAATAATGTTCAAAAAACTATGCAAGTATAAAGTAGACATATGGAATATGTGAAATAGTAACTATTTTGTGTGGTATTACTATCTGTTTTACAAGCAGATACATTTAAAATTATTTTAAATTTTGATGTTTTTCACAAATAAGCAATGAATTTATTGACCAAATTTTCCACTAATATAAAGTACAATATATCACAAGAAAACAATCTCAGAATCACTTGGATAGGCAAAAGCATTCCGGAGTTATTACCACATAAAGTAACACATGTCAGATTTGAAAAAATGGGGCTGGTCCTGAAGGCCAAAATGAGCTCGGTCTTGAAAGGGTTAACATGTATATCTTCTATAGACAATATCTAGTATAACACAACCATATCTCAGGTACAGAGGGGAGGAACATCTCTGTTCTTTACCCGCTGTTTTGTAGTCAGGACTCCCCTTTTATTTTTAATATCATTTTTAATAGCTATTCAGTCTTCGATTAACCCTTTCAGGACCAGGCTAAGTTTAATTTTTATGCTTTTGTTTTTTTACTTCCCGCCTTCCAAAAGTCATAACTCTTTTATTTTTTCGTTGACACAGCCATATGAGGGCTTAATTTTTAAAGGACAAATTTTACCATATCTCAGGTACAGAGGTGAGGAACATGTCTATTATTTTACCCTCTGTTCTCTAAAGTCAGAAATCCACCTTTTATTTCCAATAGAATATAATTGTTATGGTCCTTTTGACCATAAAATTTGGCATGAGGGGAGGCTAGTGAGGGCGAGTAATGTATTTGACCTTGCATTGTTACTGGCAGTATGATGACAAGAAACCCATGTTTGATGCAGGTTTCTTTTAGGGTATGTTCACACGTAGTCAACAAAAACGTCTGAAAATCCAGAGCTGTTTTCAAGGGAAAACAGACCCTGCTTTTCAGACGTTTTTTTACCAACTCGCATTTTTCGCGGCGTTTTCACGCCGTTTTTGCTGCGTATTTTACGTCCGTTTTTGGAGCTGTTTTCATTGGAGTCCATGAGAAAACAGCTCCAAAAACGTCCAAAGAAGTGTCCTGCACTTCTTTTGCCGAGGCTGTATTTTTACGCGTCGTCGTTTGACAGCTGTCAAATGACGATGCGTAAATAACAGGTCGTCTGCACAGTACGTCGGCAAACCCATTCAAATGAATGGGCAGATGTTTGCCGACGTATTGTAGCCCTATTTTCAGACGTAAAACGAGGCATAATACGCCTCCATTACGTCTGAAATTTGGCCGTGTGAACATACCCTTAGTAGGCCGGTAATGTTTGCAAAACGACTAAAAGGAAATACAAAAAACTGTTCTTAGCAGAGAGGCACAGTCACTTAAAATATTACACAAAATGGCGGCAATTTCAGGCAATGCAGGAAATGGGGTTTTACCAGCTTGGTTTCCTTGGGACAGAGCTCGGACTCTTCCCTGATACAGGGGTAACCCATCGTCTAAATAACAGGGAGGCTTCACGCAACTCCCACTTGTTACATCCAATGCTGCCTCTTTCACAGCAACCATCTGTGGGGAGGTTCTTATCTTATCCCTGGTTCTATGAAGCAGTGTCGAGCCCAAAATGAAAAGCCTCAGTAGCAGCTCCAATACTAAAAGAATGAGAGCTGTAATCCAGATGTGAAAGGCCCAACCCTTGTACGCATTTCTTAAAGACAGCCTGAGGACGCACAGCAATGAAACGCAGAAAACAACACACTGGGCACGATTCCCCCTCATGAATTTTAGTCAAACAAATCTCAAAACCTTTTCCCTTCCTGTCAGTTTTTGAATGATACAACATTATTCTCAACACACTATCCTGAAAAAAACACATCGGTTACTTGATTACCGCCCTGCACCCGTTTTGAGGGACTAACCAATTTGCCAACCCTAAAAGCCCCATAGAAAGCCCAAGAGAAAGCCAATTGAAACAACAACCTCTCATAATCTGAATGGGATATCCTGTGCAACTGAGAAAATGTCCCTCCAACATTGCAAAAGACACCAGCCCACGCTTATCCTGCCCGACATGCCCTTTTTGAAAATTCTGCAGAGCCCGCCGTATCAAAAAATGCTTAGTAACATCCGTACAACCAATTAACTTGAAGAAAAAGGAAAGTGCCGCTACCGACTTAACAACAGAGGAAGCTGAACATCCACTCTCCATAAGAGATAACAAAAAACAGAACATCCCCTCTAAGGCACTAAAATGACTCCTTTGACTACACCACGAATCCTCCAGCTGGAACCATCTCACCCAGATCTTGGTATAAGCATCCCACGTAGCAGGGGCCAGCGAACGCTTCGCCCACCATATCAGACGAGCCACACCACCCTCCAATGGTGCTCGGGGCAAGAAACTGGATCCCTCTCTGCCTCTGGAGCTAGCCAACGGAAACGATCCCACTGCAATCGAGATAAAGCATTTGTAATGTCATTGGAAACTCCAGGAACATGATGAGCCCTAAATAGAATGTTCCATCTCAAACACAGCAGGACCAACTGGCGTAGCACTGTGATCACCGGGGGGGAATTGGCGGACAAACTATTAATAGCGCACACGACCGCCATGTTATCATAGTGAAAAAACACTGACCGATTGGACTAAAGCTGTCCCCAAATTTCCACCGCAACAAGAATGGGAAACAACTCCAGAAAACAAAGATTACCCGTCAAACCACACTCCCTCCACTCTACTGGCCAAGTACCAACACACCATTTTCCCTGAAAATACGTCCCGAAACCGATATAACTGGAAGCATCAGTAGACAATTGCATCTCCACATTCGAAACTCCCTCTGCAATCCATAATGACCTGCCGTTATATTCTACCAAAAAGGAATCCCAAACCCTCAAATCCGTCTTATGCACCTTGCCAAGGCGAATAAAATGGTGGGGACATCTAACTCCAGCAGTTGCTTGTGCTAAGCGCCTACAAAAAACACGGCCCATGGGCATAATTCTACAGACAAAATTGAGTTTCCCCAATAATGATTGCAGGAGCCGCAGGGTGATTTTTATTCTCACCAGAGCCTCCTGCACCGTTGCCCGCAGATCAATAAGTTTTGCCTCTGGCAACCTACATTCCATTGCCTGGGAATCAATTTCAATTCCCTAAAAACAGATCGTTGTGGTTGGTCCTTCTGTTTTTTCAAACGCCAACGGAACCCCAAAGTCAACAAAAACATCTATCACTGCCCATAGCAATATTGCACACGACGGCCGAGCCGCAGGGCCCACACAAAAGAAGTCATCCAAATAACGAATAACTGCTTTAGAGCCGAGTAATGTATTTGACCTTGCATTGTTACTGGCAGTATGATGACAAGAAACCCAGGTTTGATGCAGGTTTCTTTTAGTAGGCCGGTAATGTTTGCAAAACGACCAAAAGGAAATACAAAAACTGTTCTTAGCAGAGAGGCACAGTCACTTAAAATATTACACAAAATGGCGGCAATTTCAGGCAATGCAGGAAATGGGGTTTTACCAGCTTGGTTTCCTTGGGACAGAGCTCGGACTCTTCCCTGATACAGGGGTAACCCATCGTCTCAGCAACTAAATAACAGGGAGGCTTCACGCAACTTCCACTTGTTACATCCAATGCTGCCTCTTTCACAGCAATCATCTGTGGGGAGGTTCCTGCACTCCACCGCCACAGCAATGGGTACTCTCTGGCTTCAGGGCCTACTAAGCCCTGCTTGCACAATAGTTGCTGATTTATGGGTCGCAGCCCTTGCACCTGAACCCATTAGGTGTGAACAGTCGCCTTTTATCAAATTTAAAAACAGCCCCTTTGTGAGTTATTCAATGTTCCGACACTGATTACATGCCCATACTACACTGTTTTTGCACACTAAAGTAAATAATAAAGACAGTGCCCGAGCCGGTTTTCCCGGTGCCTGCAATAAACAGGGTCAGCCACCATTGTCTGAACAGTGTTACATAGCAGTGAGCTTTGCTGACGTGAGCATCTGCACAGCTCAGAACATGTAAGCACAGGTCCTGTGACTAAAACAACACATACAAATGCTTCCTGGCCACTAGGTGGCAGCATCGCAATGGAAGTATATATGCATATAGTGACCGCTCATCTCCTCTAGTCCCGACCTATAAAGGAAATACAGTGTTAAACATGCATAACACAAAAGCATTGAAAGAGACAGAAAAATCTATCTCTACATTACTCCATACGGCTCCTCTCGTGAATAGGGGAGACTCCCTTCAATACCTTTCATTGCCCCCTTGCCTTATTTGGTGTCATTCCCGGCACCAGGAAAAATAAGCAACTAAAATAACTGAACAAAAACACAGATTCCTTTCACACAAATTGGGCCTTCTTCCGACAGTCTCTGAAGGCCCTGTTAGACTCAGTTCAGGCCCTCTTCAAAATTACCTGGGCCTCAGGCTCAAAGCTTAGTGGTTACAGTCTCTCACAGGTGAGGCACATACTTAACAATTGCAGTCTCATACTCAAGGTCCCAGGACTCCCTTCTTTGTCTCAGTCTCATGCACAGCCTCTTGTCTTTCTCTTGCTGGGAGACTCCTCTCTACCCGCCTCTTGAACGCTTCCTTGTGGCGCATTACAGCTACTGAAATGCAGCCTTTCCTGGCTCCACAGCCTCTTGCTGGAGCTAGTCATCTTTCTTGAGGGAAAGGTGCACTTGGCAAGAGCGTACTCATGACGGTACAAGGGCGACAAGGGGCCACACAAACACTCTCCTATCTAATAAATATACAACGACACAATTAAAATTGGAAGGTGCTTGTCACAGCTTTATTGAATGTTTTCTTTTACAGAACCTGAGAATATATAAAAACAAGTATAAACATAATTAACATATTAAGATTATGTGGCTAAGTCCTTGACAACCTCCAAAACATAAATAAAGCAATACCCTTAAACCACTAGCCGTGACCATATAAGCTACAGTGGCGTCACCACGGGTATGCTAAAGCACCACGCTTCCCAGGGTCCACCCCTTAGAGAAGCCCAAATCCATAGCTTTAAAATAAAACCAATATATTGTGTCAAAGACAGCAATATATAAAAACATAAATAGTGTTGCCAAGGACCCGCCACAGCATGAAAACTTGACTCCTTAAATTTTCATGCTCCGCCACACTTGAAAAACCAACTCCAGGCCTTCTTGGAGGCCAAAATGTAAAACATCCAGGCCCACATCTGTTAAGTGAACCCCATCCTTTCCAATGTACGCGCCCCGATCCTCCAACAGTGGGTGACGAACTACCAACCCACCATTGAGGCGAACAAACTTGGCCACTGTCTTATTAATCTTATCCCTGGTTCTATTCAGCGCCGACAATGACTGCGCATTGCGCCATTTTACCCGCTGTACAATTTCGGACCATATAATCAAAAGCCCAGGATGGGCGTCTAAAAAACATAAGAAGTCCCTCTTAATGTTCCTAATGAGGTTCCGCATGGGATAACTCCCGATGTCATTACCCCCAGCATGAATTATCAAAATATCAGGTAGACCCCAGGACCTAACCGCATCCTGAAACAAAGGCCTTACCTGATCCCAGGTCAGGCCACGAACTCCGAACCAGTGTACCTCCACCTCATCCTTATCTAAATCCAAATACCTACCATTCGGACACACACGGGCACGCCTTTCAGCCCAGTAAATATAGGAATGGCCAAGAAGCCAAACCACACATTTCGCAGAACCTGAAAGCAACAGAAAATTAGTCACACAGAACAAGAATGACATCCCCACCCAAAATAAACCCAAGATAAAGAAATCAACATTCCAGCAAATGCGTCCTAACATAGGAACGAAAACGGCTGGACTCCCAGCGGCCAATCCTCTTAACTGAAGCAGTGTCGAGCCCAAAACAAGAAACCTCAGTAGCGGCTCCAATCCTAAAAGAATGTGAGCTGTAATCCAGATGTGAAAGGCCCAAACCTTGTACGCATTTCTTAAAGACAGCAATAAATTGATATCTGGACAATGCTGACCCATCCGCATGCACCAGCAAAGAGGAAGAACCCTGAGGACACATAGCCATGAAACGCAGAAAACACCCCACTGGGCACGATTCCCCCTCATGAATTTTAGTCAAACAAATCTCAAAACCTTTTCCCTTCCTGTCAGTTTTGGAATGATACAACATTATTCTCAACACACCATCCCGAAAAACCACATCGGTTAAATGAATACCGCCCTGCCCCCTTTTTGAGGGACTAGCAAATTTGCCAACCCGAAAAGCCCCATAGAAAGCCCAAGAAAAAGCCAATTGAAACAACAACCTGTTAAGGATCTGCCAGGCACAGCTTCTGTATCCACGCCCATAGGTAATCAGTCTGCACCTGCTTCTATGTCTGTGAGACTGGCCACAGCCTGGCCAGACGGAGCTAGCTCCCACCCTCTGTCTATTTATACCTGCCTTTCCTGTTCCTCCTTGCTTGTGATTCTTCTCATTTTGTTTCCTGGCCCTGCTGCAGCTTCTTGCACCATTTGACCCTGCTTCATATTGACCCTGGCTTACTGACTACTCTCCTGCTCTGCGTTTGGTACCTCGTACACTCCTGGTTTTACTCGGCTTGTTCACTACTCTCCTGCTCTGCGTTTGGTACCTCGTACACTCCTGGTTTGGTTTGACTCGGCTTGTTCACTACTCTCCTGCTCTGCGTTTGGTACCTCGTACACTCCTGGTTTGACTCGGCTTGTTCACTACTCTCCTGCTCTGCGTTTGGTACCTCGTACACTCCTGGTTTGACTCGGCTCGTTCACCACTCTTGTTGCTCACGGTTTTGCCGTGGGCAACTGCCCCTTTTCCCTTGCTTCTGTGTACCCTTGTCTGTTTGTCTGTCGTGCACTTATTGAGCGTAGGGACCGTCAGTCGCCCAGTTGTACCCCGTCGCCTAGGGCGGGTCGTTACAAGTAGGCAGGGACTGAGTGGCGGGTAGATTAGGGCTCACTTGTCTGTTTCCTTACCCCCATCATTATACAACCTCTCATAATCTGAATGGGATATCCTGCGCAACTGAGAAAAAAGTCCCTCCAACATTGCAAAAGACACACTTATCCTTCCCGTCATGTCCTTTCTGAAAACCCTGCAGAGCACGCCGTGTCAAATAAATGCTTAGTAACATCCATACAACCAATTAACTTAAAGGAAAGTGCCGCTACTGACTTAACAACAGAGGAAACTGAATACCCACTCTCCATAAGAGATAACAAAAACAAAACATCCCCCTAAGGCACTAAACGGACTCCCTTGACTACACCACGAATCCTCCAGCCGGAACCATCTCACCCAGATCTTGTTATAAGCATCCGACGTAGCAGGGGCCAGCGAACATTTCGCCCACCATTTCAGACGAGCAACACCACCCTCCAAAGGTGTTCGGGGCAAGAAGCCGGATCCCTCTCCGCCTCTGGAGCTAGCCGACGGAAATGATCCCACTGCAACCGAGATAAAGCATCCGCAATGTCATTGGAAACACCGGGAACATGATGAGCCCTAAATAGAATGTTCCACCTCAAGCACAGTAGGACCAACTGGCGTAACACTGTGATCACCGGGGGGGAATTGGCGGACAAACTATTAATAGCGCACACAACTGCCATGTTATCACAGTGAAAAACCACTGACCGATAGGACAAAAGGTGTCCCCAAATTTCCACCGCAACTAGAATGGGAAACAACTCCAGAAAACAAAGGTTACCTGTCAAACCACACTCCCTCCACCCTAGTGGCCAAGTACGAACACACCATTTCCCCTGAAAGTACACTCTGAAACCGATAGAACCGGAAGCATCAGTACACAATTGTATCTCCACATTCGAAAGTCCTGCTGCAATCCATAATCATCTGCCGTTATATTCTACCAAAAAGGAAACCCAAACCCTCAAATCCGCCTTATGCTCCTTGCCAAGGCAAATAAAATGGTGGGGACTTCTAACACCAGCAGTTGCTTGCGCCAAGCGCCTACAAAAAAAAACCGGCCCATAGGCATAATTCTATAGGCAAAATTAAGTTTCCCCATTAAAGATTGCAGGAGCCGCAGGGTGATTTTTGTTTTCACCAGAGCCTCCTGCACCGTTGCCCACAGATCAACAAGTTTTGCCTCCGGCAACCTACATTCCATTGCCTGGGAATCAATTTAATTTCCCAAAAAAAAGAGCGTCGTGGTTGGTCCCTCCGTTTTTTCAAACGCCAACGAAACCCCAAAGTCATCAAAAACATCAATCACAGCCTGTAAATATTGCACACGACGGCCGAGCCGCAGGGCTGACACAAAAGAAGTCATCCAAATAATGAATCACTGCTTTAGAGCCGGCTCGTTCATGGACCACCCACTCCAAAAATGTGCTGAAGGCTTCGAAATAGGCACAAGAAATAGAGCACCCCATAGGAAGGCACCTATCAATATAAAAAAGGTCATCAAACGAGCACCCCAGCAAGTGCATGGATTCTGGGTGCACTGGCAAAAGGCGAAACGCAGACTCCACATCCACCTTAGCCATCAGCGCCCCCTGCCCCGCCGTCCTAACCAAACGAACCACCTGATCAAATGACGTATAGGAAACCCGCGTCAAAGACTCAATATCATCATTCACCGAAGAGCCCTTTGGATAAGATAAATGATGTATAAGCCGAAATTTTCCCGCCTCCTTCTTGGGGACAACCCCCAGCGTGGAGACACGCAAATTGGAAATAGGAACATTAGAAAAGGGGCCTAACATTCTACCCAACAAAACTTCCTTCCACAACTTGTCTTGTACCACTTCTGGATGATCCCGCACCGAACGCAGATTATTAGCCATCAAAACCCCCACCCCCGGGGAGAACAGAATCCTAAATCCATCCCCAAAACCGTTCAATAACAGCTGCGCCTTCTCCCTGTTGGGGTACATCTTTAGCCAAGGCGTCATAGCGTCCAGGTTCACTGGACTCACCCCCTTTAGCAGGACGATCCCCTGGCTTCGTCGTGCCTCCTCGTGCCCGCTTAAAACACTTGAAGACGGGGTGGTTACCACCCCTACACCCGGCACATTCGTGTCTATAGACACAATTAGTTCCCGATTTACAGGTGCTCTCGTTGTAGAGTCAGCAGACCCCTTTTTTTTTAAACTCCCAAATGAACCCGCTCATCTAGACCCGCCGAGTTAGGACTGAAAGGGTTATGCAAACCCGCAACTTCAACACGCCCCATCCTGACCAGCCCCCTTTGGTGTAGTCATAAGGCGCATCCAAAGGCTTATGTCCTTATGATCCCACCACAGGGATGACTGAACCGCCATACGCTGACGAAACTGCTCGTCATATTTAAGCCAAGCAGTTCCCCCATACGTTCTATAAGCCTCCCAAATAGAATCTGGTAGCCTAATAATACGCTGAGCAGCAGCGCCATTGTGTGGTCAATGCAGGGAAATGCACACTATGTCTATTATATATTTTAGAAAGTTTGTTTGAAGCCCGATTGTGATACGCTAAACAGCAGCGCCATCGTGTGGTCAATGCTGAGAAATCTCACTAAATTGAATGTAATGCAGGCAGCCTAGTGATACGCTGAGCAGCAGCACCATCGTGTGGTCAATGCAGGGAAATGCACACTATATCTATTTATTATATATTTTAGAAAGTTTGTTTGAAGCCCGATAGTGATACGCTAAGCAGCAGCGCCATCGTGTGGTCAATGCTGAGAAATCTCACTAAATTGAATGTAATGCAGGCAGCCCTAGTGATACGCTTAGCAGCAGCGCCATAGTGTGGTCAATGCAGGGAAATGCACACTATATCTATTATATATTTTAGAAAGTTTGTTTGAAGCCCGATTGTGATACGCTAAGCAGCAGCACCATCGTGTGGTCAATGTTGTGAAATCTCACTAAATTGGATGTAATGCAAGCAGCCTAGTGATACGGTGAGCAGCAGCACCATCATGTGGTCAATGTAGGGAAATGCACACTATATATATATATATATATATATATATATATATATATATATATATATATATAGTATTATACAAAAAATAGAGACCAGAAGCAGCACTCAAAATAGCAAAAAATGTGAATTTATTTACCCAACAAATGCTTCCATGGAGGAAGTGAAACGTTGCTTTGTTGGGTAAATAATTCACATTTTTTGCTATTTTGAGTGCTGCTTCTGGTCTCTATTTTTTGTATATTCATGAGGAGTGCGTCCCTCCTTTTATTGAAGCTAGCACCAGCCGATTTTGGTATTCACACTGTGCTGCTCCTACTATCGTGTCGAGCCTATACTAGTGGGACGAGGAGTCTTTAGCACGTGCATATTACAACATGGAGCAGTCAGGGGCTCTGAATATTTCACCCAACATTTTTTCCTACACCACAGAGGATGTGGATAGGATCCTGAATGGTTCATTAGGAGATGGGACTTTCCTTGGGGTTCCAGCGAAGATTGACATCAAACGTGGTTTTGAATATGAGTCAAGGAGATACATCAACTTGAGATTACACCTGTCTATCCTGGGGGAATATTACAGACACCAGATTATTCCAAGAGGATTAAGATCACATTTGAAACCTAACCTTTTTCCGAATAATACGGACTTTTGTACTAGTCTGGAAGGTCTATCTAACAAGTATGCTTTGGATGTTATTTTACTCAACATTGAATTTCTCCAGAAGGAGATTGAATGCTGTAGATCTAAAAAAGCAGAGTTTGAAGAGAAACTGCATACTGTTATGGAGAATGATGAGCTTACGGGATATCATGACAAATTCCAGGGTATTCTACTTAAATTTCAACGTGAACAGGAGGAGGTTAAACGGCATAAATGGTTTCGGGATAGAGATGATTATGCTACAGGCAAGATTTATAACTGGAAGAAGGATCAACAGCCACAACAGAAGAAATCCACCTGGAGGGATATGAAAGGAAGATTCCAAAGAAATAAGGACTCTCCTGTATCTGATTTTTTAGGGGAGACGTCTACCACAGTGGAGGTAAATCAACACGCACAAGGAGAGGTGGCAGAAGGTACAACCGAGGATACAAGAGTAAAGAATGTGAAACAGCTAAGGTCAACAGCACTATTGAAAAAGAAGTTTCCTCCAACCATCAATTAGTGGTAAATATCTCCAACCATACTCTGTCTGTTGATGAAATGTCGGTTTTACATAAAGGGCTATCTTTTTGCCCCATTCAAAATATGGATTGGCTGCAACTTGACATTGATCTAAATATTTTTTTTAGATCAGTTAGAATCAAGACATGGTTTTCCCAGCAGTCCAATCCTGTGATTAATCCAGAGCTGGATACAGAATTGTGTTTAAAACGTTGGGGTTTATTTAACAAGAGCAATTTTCAACCACCCACTTGTATGCAGGTGGTTGAAACATTTATCTCATCTGTACTCAAAGATGTTGCAGATTTTAAACGTGAATGCTGCTCGGGCCTTTCTGCGAATACCCGACATAATTTGTCCATCAGAGAGAAAGTGGCTTTAGATGGATTGGTCCACAACGACGACCTTATCATTAAACCTGCTGACAAAGGGGGAGCGGTCGTCGTTATGGACCGAACCCTATATTTAACAGAAGTTTATAGACAGTTGAATGATACGGTTGTGTATAGGAGGGTTGCGTCTGATCCAATCAAGGATATTCAGAAACGAATCAGGGTGTTAGTTGACAATGCGTTTGCCAACGATATGATCGATAGGGATCTTTATAACTTCTTAACTCCACTATATCCGATAACCCCTATACTGTACTGTCTGCCCAAAATACACAAACGTATCACGAATTCCCCTGGGAGACCCATTGTCTCGGGTAGGGATTCGCTCCTTAATCCTCCTGCCATTTTTCTTGATAAGATTCTGAGAAAGTTTGCTGTGTCAGCTAGATCCTACATCAGGGACACAGCTGATTTTTTAAACAAGATTAGGGACATTGTTATTCCTACTGGGGCCTTATTGGTCTCATTTGATGTGACATCCCTTTATACCTCAATCACCCATGGGAGAGGTATGACTAGTGTGGATAAAGCTCTAAATGGCACTGAGTTCTCCTGTGAGTGCAGGGAATTCCTGATGGGCCTTCTTGATATAGTGTTAACCTGCAACTACTTCCTTTTTAATGATGAATACTTTATACAACTCCGTGGCACAGCTATGGGGTCCAATGTGGCCCCTACGTATGCCAACATTGTTATGGCGGATATGGAGGAGACGTCGATCTATGTATCCCACCACTTCACTTCGGTGCTGGGGTGGTGGCGATACATAGATGACGTCTTCCTCATCTGGACGGATGATTTGCCTAGCTTGAATACATTTTTTGACTACTTGAATTCAATTGACTTAGATATCAAATTTACTATGGTGGTATCTGATACCAATGTTCAATTTCTTGACACCATGGTATATATACATAACAACAAACTCATGACGGATTTATATGTTAAAGAGACTGACTGTAACAACTTACTTAGTTTCGATAGTCATCACCCTAGGGGTATGATCAATTCTCTACCGTATAGCCAGCTTTTGAGGGTTAAGCGGATTGTTGATGATCCGGTTTGTTTAGAACATAATCTTGACATGATGGTAGGGAAGTTTCTGGACAGAGGGTATCCAGTAAGACTTTTGAGGAAACATACCTATAAAGTGCAGAGAGCTGATAGGACACAACTGAGACAGGTCAGCAAGAAAAATCAGCAGACCGTTGCTAGACTCCCTATGGTCTCTACATACAATATATACAGTTCTGATGTGGCAGGGATCATTAAAAAACATTGGAGGATCCTAGGTAATTTCTATGATGGAGTAACAGAATTTCAATCGCCCCCCTTATTTTCTTATAGGAGATCATGGAATTTAAGGGATAAACTTGTTAGGAGTGATGTCAATATAAAGAACAGTCGGGCTAAAAATATACCACAGGATTTGACTCGGAATGGTTGCTTCCCCTGTATGTCCTGTGACAGTTGCGCAATTATTCTGAAAGGTAATTCATTTACACATCCCACTACTGGTAGAACCTTCAACATTACTTCACACTACACATGTAGAAGTGATTTTGTAATATACATCCTACAATGCCCTTGCAACTTGATATATGTGGGTGAAACCACAACTGAATGTAGATTAAGACTTAACAATCATAAATCGAGTATACGGACGAAGAAAGTTGAACTTCCTGTACCTAGACATTTTGTGGAGATGGGACACAGTGTACACCAGCTTAGATTCTGCATTATTGATAGGGTTCCCCCACTTAAGAGAGGGGGTAATAGAGAATTGATCCTCAAACAACGTGAGGTTCAATGGATTAATAGATTGAATTCTCTTCATTCAAATGGTCTCAATATGGATTACCCTTTGAATGTATTCAGATAATGTTTATCTTTACTTCTAGGACGAGTGAGTCCGGTCATTGTCTATGAAGCTTTCCATTATCTACCCATATTCTGTTTAATCGTACCTGTGCTACCCTTGGGAATTCTCTTGCCTGGTGATACCTTTCTATGTTCTATTCATTACTCTGAAAAATATTTGTTTTGATGTATGGAAATAGTAGTTACTTCAATATGATTGATTTTAATGTACTTATTTGTCTTTCTTTTGTAGATGGGAGACTTGAAATTGTTTATGGAAGACGTTTGCCAACTGGAACAAGGAATGCTAGATATAAATGTTTTTTGTCTAAACTACAGATTTCAGAATAAACATTTTGAAAAATCAAATAATTTAAATACTATTTGTATCATGTGTTTGAATATGGGGTGCTGACTTTGCACTATTTTATTGTATTTAGCTGTCAGTATAATTGATGTTGTTCAGTCATCACCATAGTTGTGAATGCTTGCTCTATATTGGGGAGTTTTTTAGAGCTGGATATGTGGTATTGATCTTCATTTTTCCCAAAGATCCCGGTTATAAGTGATATTCTGTACCTTTGTGCTGATGGTGAATCGATACATCGGTGGGAGTACGCTTTGTGAGACTTGTGACTTCTGTATTTTATATGCGGACGTTTTGTTGTCTCTAGGGACGCAAGGAGTTAAATGCTGACAATAGTACCACGTATGTCTGGCTATAGCTCTTACATACTTCACCTATAAATTCGGGAGCATGATATTCATAACTTTAACTTAAGTTGTTATTATAGTCTGACTATTGTTAATACATTGGCATATTTGCCCTTGTCAAATATGGCGTAATCTGAAGCTCTATACCCTAGTGCGTCTGCGTGGGATCTTGATCTCCAAGCGGTTACGCATTCGGGTTAGCTGTTACGTCTATGTGCGTTGTCATCACTACCTGATTCACACATGCGAGTAGTATCCAATAGATAGTTACTGTTGGAGCATGCGCAGATCGGTGACGATGGCGCCGAAATCACAGTTTGTATATCTCGTGGCTAGAACTTCCTTGTTTATCCAGATTGGTGAGTGTCAGCTTTTGTGTATTGTATTGTGATTATTTATTAATATGCAATTAATGTGTTTCACTGTTCTATATACACAAATCTCACTTGACAGTAATGTTAAAGTGTCTATACCTATTGTCAGTGATTGACTCATACACGTATGCACTTGATATTTCGTTATATTGTTACACATTGCTATATTTTTATATATAGTGTATAACTACTATGATTTAGAACACTTGTTAATTAAGTTTTACTTTTCCTATATATGTCATTATGTGGTTTCTATTGATTGCTTGAAAATGCTTCCATGGAGGAAGTGAAACGTTGCTTTGTTGGGTAAATAAATTCACATTTTTTGCTATTTTGAGTGCTGCTTCTGGTCTCTATTTTTTGTATATTCATGAGGAGTGCGTCCCTCCTTTTATTGAAGCTAGCACCAGCCGATTTTGGTATTCACACTGTGCTGCTCCTACTATCTTGTCGAGCCTATATAGTATTATATATTTTAGAAAGTTTGTTTGAAGACCGATTGTGATTCGCTAGGCAGCAGCGCCATCGTGTGGTCAATGCTGAGAAATCTCTCTAAATTGAATGTAATGCAGGCAGCCTAGTGATACACTGAGCAGCAGTGCCATCGTGTGGTCAATGCAGGAAATGCACACTATATCTATATATTATATATTTTAGAAAGTTTGTGTGAAGCCCGATTGTGATATGTTACGCAGCAGCGCCATCGTGTGGTCAATGCTGAGAAATCTCACTAAATTGAATGTAATGCAGGCAGACTAGTGATATGCTGAGCAGCAGCGCCATCGTGTGGTCAATGCTGGGAAATGCACACTACATCTATATTATATATTTTAGGAAGTTTGTTTGAAGCCCGATTGTGATACGCTAAGCAGCAGCGCCATCGTGTGGTCAATGCTGAGAAATCTCACTAAAGTGAATGTAATGCAGGCAGCCTAGTGATACGCTGAGCAGCAGCGCCATCGTGTGGTCAATGCTGGGAAATGCACACTATATCTATATATTATATATTTTAGAAAGTTTGTTTGACGACCGATTGTGATACGCTAAGCAGCAGTGCCATCGTGTGGTCAATGTTGAGAAATCTCACTGAATTGAATGTAAGGCAGGCAGCCTAGTGATACGCTGAGCAGCAGTGCCATCGTGTGGTCAATGCAGGAAATGCACACTATATCTATATTTTATATATTTTAGAAAGTTTGTGTGAAGCCCGATTGTGATATGTTAAGCAGCATTGGCATCGTGTGGTCAATGCAGGGAAATGCACACTATATCTATTATATATTTGATAAAGTTTGTTTGAAGCCCGATTGTGATACGCTAAGCAGCAGCGCCATCGTGTGGTCAATGCTGAGAAATCTCACTAAATTTAATGTAAGGCAGGCAGCCTAGGGATACACTGAGCAGCAGCGCCATCGTGTGGTCAATGCTGGAAAATGCACAATATATCTATTATATAGTTTAGAAAGTTTGTTTGAAGCCCGATTGTGATACGCTAAGCAGCAGCACCATCGTGTGTTCAATGCTGAGAAATCTCACTAAATTGAATATAAGGCAGGCAGCCTAGTGATACGCTGAGCAGCAGCGCCATCGTGTGGTCAATGCAGGAGAAATGTACACGTATGCGATTCCGCTGCAAAAAACGCAACTTATTAATAATTTTAATCTTATACTCACCTAGAATTCTGTTTCTTTTTCCGGGCCAACCTCCTGGGACGACGTTTCATCCCATGTAACCGCTGCAGTCAATCGCAGGCTGCAGCGGTCACATGGGATGAAACATCAACCCAGAGCTGCAGGATGTAGGAGGGAAGCGTCGCCATGGTAAGTATCCATTTTTTTTTCTGCTCAGTTTTCCGCAGCGGCCATTCCTGGCCGAAAAACTGCGGCACAGGGCAGTGCTTTTACACAGCGTATCTGCCTTGCGTGAACATACCCGTACAGTATATACATATAGTAGCTGCTGCCTTACAATGATACAGCTGCAAACCACGTCAACATGTTGCATTCCCACGAGTCAGCACAGTTTTCAAATGATTGTTAATGTCCATGGAGTTTTTTGCAGACATTAACAATCATTTAAAAACTGCACCTTTTGATAAAACTGCATGTGCTGCATGTTTTACCGGACAATGGTTTTTACGATCTGATTGTTTGCATTAACCCCTTCCCTCTTTAGCCACTTTTGACCTTCCTGACCGAGCCTCATTTTTCAAATCTGACATGTGTCACTTTATGTGGTAATAACTCCGGAATGCTTTCACCTATCCAAGCGATTCTGAGATTGTTTTCTCGTGACACATTGGACTTTAAGTTACTGGCAAAATTTGCTTGATATGTTCAGTATTTAATTGTGAAAAACACCAAAATTTAGCGAAAAATTGCAAAAATTAGCATTTTTCTCAATTTAAATGTATCTGCTTGTAAGACAGGCAGTTATAACACACAAAATTGTTGCTAACTAACATCCCCCATATGTCTACTTTAGATTGGCATTGTTTTTTGAACATCCTTTTATTTTTCTATGACATCACAAGGCTTTGAACTTTAGCAGCAATTTCTCACATTTTCAAGAAAATTTCAAAAGGCCATTTTTACAGGGGCCAGTTCAGCAGTGAAGTGGCTTTGAGGGCCTTATATATTAGAAACCCCCAAAAATTCACCCCATTTTAAAAACTTCACCCCTCAAAGTATTCAAAACAGCATTTAGAAAATGTCTTAACCCTTTACACATGTCACAGGAATTAAAGCAAAGTAGAGGTGAAATGTACAAATTTCATATTTTTTGGCAGAAATAAATTTTTAGTACAATTTTTTTTTATAACACAGAAGGTTTTACCAGAGAAATGCAACTCAATATTTGTTGCCCAGTTTATGCAGTTTTAGGAAATATCCCACATGTGGCCCTAGCATGCTAATAGACTGAAGCATCGGCCTCAGAAGCAAAGGAACACCTAGTGGATTTTGGGGCCTTATTTTTGTTAGAATAAATTTTAGGCACCATGTCAGGTTTGAAGGGCTCTTGCGGTGCCAAAACAGTTAAAATCCCCCAAAAGTGACCCCATCTGGGAAACTACACACCTCAAGGAAATTATCTAGGGGTACAGTGAGCATTTTGACCGTACAGTTTTTTTACAGAAATTATTGGAATTAGGACGTGAAAATTAAAATCGACATTTTTTCAAATAAAATGTAGGTTTAGCGATTTTTTTTCTCATTTCCACAAGGACTAAAGGAGAATAAGCACCATAAAATTTGTAAAGCAATTTCTCCCGAGTAAAACAATACCCCACATGTGGTAATAAACGGTTGTTTGGAGACACGGCAGGGCTGAGAAGGGAAAGAGCGCTATTTGGCTTTTGGAGCTCAAGTTTAGCAGGAATGGTTTGCGGAGGCCATGTCACATTTACAAAGCCCCTGAGGGGACAAAACAGTGGAAACCCCCCACAAGTGACCCCATTTTGGAAACTACACCCATTGAGGAAATTATCTAGGGGTATAGTGAGCGTTTTGACCCAACATAATTTTTGCATAAATTATTGGAAGTAGGCCCTGAAAATGACAATCTAAATTTTTTCAAAGAAAATGAAGGTTTAGCTAATTTTTTCTCATTTCCACAAGGACTGAAGGAGAAAAAGCACCGTAAAATTTGTAAACCAATCTCTCCCGAGTAAAACAGTACCCCACATGTGGTAATAAACGGCTGTTTGGACACACGGCAGGGCTTCAAAGGGATGGAGTGCCATTTGGCTTTTGGAGTTCACATTTAGCAGGAATGGTTTGCGGAGGCCATGTCACATTTACAAAGTCCCTGAGGAGACAAAACAGTGGAAACCCCCACAAGTGACCCCATTTTGGAGACTACACCCATTGAGGAAATTATCTAGGGGTATAGTGAGCGATTTGACCCCACAGTTTTTTTGCAGAAGTAGGCCCTGAAAATAAAAATCAACATTTTTTCAAAGAAAATGAAGGTTTAGCTTATTTTTACTCATTTCCACAAGGACTGAAGGAGAAAAAGCACCACAAAATTTGTAAAGCAATTTCTCCCAAGTAAAACAATGCCCCACATGTGGTAATTAACGGCTGTTTGGAGACACGGCTTGGCTTAGAAGGGAAAGAGCGCTATTTGGCTTTTGGAGATCACATTGAGCAGGAATAGTTTGCGGCGGCCATGTCACATTTGCAAAGCCCCTGAGGGGAAAAAACAATGAAAACGCCCAAAAAGTGACACCATTTAGGAAACTACACCTCTTGAGGAATTTATCTAGGGGCGTAGTGAGCATTTTGACCCCACAGATGTTTCATAGAATTTATTAGAATTGGGCAGTGAAAATAAAAACAATCCTTTTTCTTCAATAAGACGTAGCTTTAGCACAATTTTTTTCATTTTCACAACAAATAAAGGAAAAAAAAGAACCCAACATTTGTAAAGCAATTTCTCCCGAGTACGGCAATACCCCATATGTGGTCATAAACTGCTGTTTGGGCACACGGCAGGGCTCAGAAGGGAAGGACCACCATTTGGAGTGCAGATGTTGCTGGATTGGTTTCTGGGCGCCTGTGGGCCCAAAACAGTGGAAACCCCCCAGAAGCGACCCAATTTTGGAAACTACACCCCTCAATGCATTTACCTAGGGGTGTAGTGAGCATGTTAACCCTGCAGGTGTTTTGTAGAAATTAGTGTGAACTCGATGTTGCAGAGTGAAAATGGGATTTTTTCCACATATATGTGGACAATATGTGGTGCCCGGCTTGTGCCACCATAACAAGACAGCTCTCTAATTATTATGCTGGGTTTCCTGGTTTTAGAAACACCCTACATGTGGCCCTAATCTCTTGCCTGGACAGTCGACCAGGCTCAGGAGTGAAAGCGTACCATGTAAAATTGAGGCCTAATTTGGCGATTTACAAAGTATTGGTTCACAACTGCAGAGGCTCAGATGTGAAATAATAAAAATAAACCCCTGGGAAGTGACCCCATTATGGAAACTGCACCCCTCAATGCATTTATTAAGGGGTGTAGTGAGCATTTTCACCCCACAGGTCTTTTCCATAAATGAATGCGCTGTGGATGGTGCAAATTAAAAATTTATATTTTTCCCTAGATATGCCATTCAGTGGCAAATATGTCGTGCCCAGCTTATGCCACTGGAGACACACACCCCAAAAATTGCTAAAAGGGTTCTCCCGGGTATGACGGTGCCATATATGTGGAAGGAAACTGCTGTTTGGGGACGCTGTAGGGTTCAGATGGGAGGAAACGCCATTTGGCTTTTGGAGCGTGGATTTTGCTTGGTAGTAGTTTTGTTTGGAGTCTTACTGGTGTTTCCATTTATAATGTAGGGCATATGTAAGCCGGGCGGAGTATATAAGGGGCATAGTCAGGTGGTATAATAATGGGGAAAAAAAAAACAATAAAATGATCCATAGATGTGTGTTACGCTGTGACACAATCATTTCTGCACAGGCTGGTGTCGCACTGATATATGGCATCCTTTATTATCCCCCTTTTGATCCACACTCCGCACCTTTGTAGTTTGGGGAATTTTGCTAGGAAGTGTTGTCCTGGTATAATACGGGCACCGTCGCTTCCAGCGGATATGTTTGGGCCCTCCCTTTCCTGGTTCCCTAATTTTAGGTCCTTGATAAATCGCCTCTTCAAACAGAAGAAATGTTCCCCTCGGGCACAACTGCATATTTTTTTATTTCCTGACTTATTGGAGCCATAACTAATTTTATTTTTCATAGACGTAGCGGTATGAGGGCTGGTTTGTTGCGGGACGAGCTGTAGTTATTATTGGTACCATTTTGGGGTACATGCAACTTTTTGATCACCTTTTATCCTATTTTTTGGAAGGCCAGGTAAACAAAAAAACGCAATTCTGGCACAGCTTTTGTCTTTTTTTTTTTTATACAGCGTTCACCATGCGTTATAAATTACATGTTAACTTTATTCTGCGGGTCAGTACGATTCCGGCGATACCTATTTTATAGGACTTTTTTATGTTTTACAACTTTTTGCACAATAAAATTACTTTTGTAAAAAGAATGTATTTTTTCTGTCGCCAAGTTGTGAGAACCATAACTTTTTTAATTTTTTTGTCGACGGAGGTGTATGAGGGCTTGTTTTTTGCGGGACGAGCTATAGTTTTTTTAGGTACCATTTTTGGATACGTGCGACTTTTTGATCACTTTTTATTCTAACATTTGTAGGGCAAAGTGACAAAAAAACAGAAACTCTGGTAACGTTTTTTAATTTATTTTTTTTACGCTGTTCACCGCGTGCAATAAATAATATAATATTTTGATACCTCAGGTCGTTACGGTCGCGGCGATATCAAATACATATGGTTTATTATTATTTTTCAATAATAAAGGACTTGATAAGAGTAAAAGGGGGATTGTGTTTTATTTGATTACTTGAAACTTTTATTGTTTTCAAACTTTTATTATTTGCACTTTTTTTTACACTTTTTTATACTTTTTTTACACTTTTTCTCAAGTCCCACTAGGGGACTTGAAGGTCCAACGGTCAGATTTTTTTTTTTCTAATACATTGCACTACCTATGTAGTGCAATGTATTAGATCTGTCAGTCATTCACTGACAGCAAGCCGATTAGGCTTCGCCTCCCGGCGGGGCCTAAATCGGCTTCCGTAATGGCAGAGCAGGAGACCATTGTGTCTCCTGTTGCCATAACAGCAGTCGCCAGTCCTGATTGCCTGTCAGGGCTGGCGATCTGCTAGTAACCGCTACGATGAAGCAATCGCTTTCGATTGCTGCATCGAAGGGGTTAATGGCAGGGATCGGAGCTAGCTCCGGTTCCTGCCGTTACAGGTGGATGTCAGCTGTACAGTACAGCTGACTTCCACCGCTGATGACGCCGGATCAGCTCCTGACCCGGCGCCATCTTGCCGGCAGCTACGGAAGCCGATCAGGCTCCGCCGCCGGGCGGATCTTGACCGGCTTCGGTGCTAGGCAGACCGGGAGGCCAGTATTAGGCCTCCGGTTGCCATTGCAGCCACCGTAACCCCGGCAATTTCATTACTGGGGTTCCGATGAGCTGCAAACACCTTAAGTGCAGCGATTTGAGTGCTGCACTTAAGGGGTTAATGGCGGGGATCGAAGCTAATTTCGGTCCCCGCCGTTACAGCCGGATGTCAGCTGTTAGATACAGCTGAGATCCGGTGATGATGGCACCGGCTCATCTTCTGAGCCGGTCCCAAACATTCGGCGTATATGTACGGCAAGATGCGGGAAGTCAATGCTTTCCATGACGTACATTTACGGCAAATGTCGGGAAGGGGTTAAAGGTTATGAACACCTTTTGAAACTTTTTTTTTTTTTAAATGTCAGTCAGTGTGATTTGTGCAACTTTATAATTAGTTTTTATTAAAAAATCTTTTTACTTTTTGAGATACAGCTGCTCTGTTACCTGTATACAGAGAAGCTGTATCCTACGCTGAATCCTGAACTTGTTAGGTCTGTGGGACTGATGGGTTCAGTGTCAGCGGGTCCTGTGTGTCCTGTGTGTCTGACATGCTGGATCCACCTGTAAGGGCGGGTTCACACATGGCGGAATTCCACTTAAATTCCGCTGCGGACACTCCGCAGCGTTAATCCGCAGCGGAGCCGTTTCTCCATTGACTTTCACTTTAATTTAGCAGTGTTCGTTTACACGATGCGTACAATTCCGCGGCGGAGCATAGGCTGCGGAGCGGAATTTGGTGTCCGCAGCATGCTCTGTCTGTTGCGGAGCAGTGGCGGACTCATGGCGGAATTTCTCCATTGACTTCAATGGAGATTCAAAGTTCCGCAATGAAGTCCGCAGCTGTCATGCACATGTCATGTGTGCTGCGGATGCGTCTTGCTTTTTTAACTTGACATTTCTTCATTCTGGCTGGACCTATGTATTTCTAGGTCTACAGCCAGACTGAGGAAGTCAATGGGGCTCCCGTAATGACGGGAGCGTTGCTAGGAGACGTCTGTAAATAGTCACTGTCCAGGGTGCTGAAAGAGTTAAGCGATCGGCAGTAACTGTTTCTGCACCCGGGACAGTGACTACCGATCCCAATATACATGTATCTGTAAAAAAACATATAAGTTCATACTTACCGAGAACTCCCTGCGTCTGTCTCCAGTCCGGCCTCCCAGGATGACGTTTCAGTGTAAGTGACGGCTGCAGCCAATCACAGGCAAAGCACAGGCTGCAGCGGTCACATGGACTGGCGCGTCATCCAGGGAGGTCGGGCTGGATGCCGAAAGAGGGACGCGTCACCAAGACAACGGCCGGTAAGTATGAAAATCGTTTACTTTCACTAGGGAAAGTGCTGTCCCTTCTCTCTATCCTGCACTGATAGGGAGAAGGGAAGCACTTTTCCCGCAGTCTGCAGCAGCTAGTCCGCATCAATGTACTGCACATTTTGTGCAGATCCGCTGCAGAATCTGCAACGCAGATTCTGTGCGGCATCGATGCGGACAGTTGCGGAGGAATTCCGCCATGTGTGGTCATGCCCTAATACATCACATCTAAGTTAGATGTGATAGATTATAGGTGGATACAGTCGACTACTCTATTGATACCGCCAATAAAACGAAAACCTTGTGAAACGGAGACAAACAGAAACCATTAGCAACGGAAGCGTTACCATTGAAATGGTAACAGAATGCTATGGTTTCCGTTTGGTTTCCGTTCGTAGGTTCCCCTGACGGAAAGGTCTGACGGAACCCATGAACGGAACCACGATGCAGGTGAGAACGAAGCCTAATTATTACTGTATGATCTTTACAGATGGTGGAGGGTACTATTTTTTGGGGTATAAGCAACTCCCAGAATATGATTACCATAATTCTGGTCATACTGGAAGCTGCTAACCTGACTTTGCAAATGATCTCTGTACTGAAATGTATTTGTACTGAGCTTTGTTCTGGTCCTGTATTCATGTACTGAGCTTGGTTCTGGTGCTGTATATATCTAATGAGATTTGTTCTGGAACTGTACATATGTAATGAGCTTGGTTCTGGTGTTGTGTATAGAACTATATTGCTTGTAAAATGTACAAATGTTTTTATGCTCGGGTTACATAAAAAAAATTTGGAAAATAAATGACATGTCATTGATTGGTAGAGAAAACAAACATGGCGAGGGTGGAAGGAGATGTCGGGAAAGAGGTTGGGGGGGCGCCAAACTGAATCTTTGCCCCGGGTACTGGAGAACCTAGCTACGACCTCTGCTATGTGTGTTGTATGTATGTGTCTGTGTGTCTGTGTGTGTGTGTGTGTGTGTGTGTATATGTTCCAGTATGTGTGTGTATATGTGTACATATGTCTCTATGTTAGTGTATATATATTTATGCCTCTGTGTGTGTTTATATATGTGTGGGTATAGTCAGGGCCGTCGTCAGCACCCGGCGAACCCGGGCAAGTTCCAGGGCCCATTACCCTTGGGGGGGCCCACTCGGCCGCCGGGTGCTGTCGCTGCTGTCATCACGGCATCACTGTCAATATATGGACAGTCCGTGAAATTCATGGACAGTCCGTGAAATGAGAGGACTTTTGGCAACTGTCCGGAATAAAAAGAATGCGTCCGTGATTTCAAGAGTGCGGCTTGGCTGGGACCTGACAGGTGACACAGGATAATCTATGCAGAGCAGGACGCTGGGCTGCCGTTACTTCAGCTTGTACTGCTGATATGTGAAGCCCCTGCCCGGTGGCTTGCTCTGTATCTAATTCACTGCCCAGCAGCTGTACAGGTCAGCAGCACCCGGCTCCTTCACTGTGTCTGCACCACTGACCTGCATAGCTGCTGCTGCTGCTAAAATGTCTACTAAACCCTGTACAGCCCAGTACTCCCTTGATAGCCCCTTCAGTTCCTAATCTCCCTCTGTACACCCCTCCCCCCAGCACTGGAGCACCACCCCGTGCTGAAGAAGTCAGAGGAGACAGAAGTTGCCGAAGAAGCAGTCTACAGGAAGGAGATAAGTGTCAATGTGTCTAAAGACAAAGAGGTGACTGGAGTGTGACTCAATGTATGTATGTATGTATGTATGTATGTATGTATGTATGTATGTTTGTATGTATGTATGTATGTATGTAGTGTGTGTGTAATGGCTCTATATGTGTGTGTATATGTAGTTTGTGTGTGTATGTAATATTTGTGCGAGTGCGTGTGTATATTTGTGTGCATTTTGTATATATATGTAGTGTGTGTGTAGTGTATGTGTGCAGTATGTATGTGTGCAATGTGTGTATATGTAGTATGTGGGCAGTATGCATGTATGTATGTATGTATGTATGTATGCAGTATGTATGTGTGCAGTGTGTATGTGTGCAGTGTGTATGTGTGCAGTGTGTATATGTGCATTGTGTGTATATGCAGTGTGTGGGCAGTATGTTTGTATGTGTGCAGTATGTATGTATGTATGTATTTATTCAGTATGTATGTGTGCAGCATGTATGTATGTATGTATGTATTTATTTATTCAGTGTGTATGTGTGCAGTATGGATGTGTGCAGTATCTATGTGTGTATGTGTGCAGTATGTATGTGTGTATGTATGTATGTATATGTGCAGTATGTATATGTGTGCAGTATGTATATGTGCATTGTGTGTATTTGTAGTGCATGGGCAGTATTTATGTATGTGTGCAGTATATATATGTGCAGTGTGAGTATATGTAGTGTGTGGGCAGTATGTGTGTGTGCAGTATGTATGTGTGCAGTATGTATGTATGTATGTATGTATGTGTGCAGTATGTATGTATGTATGTATGCAGTATGTATGTGTGCAGTATGTATGTGTGCAGTATGTATGTGTGCAGTGTGTATGTTTGCAGTGTGTATATGTGCATTGTGTGTATATGCAGTGTGTGGGCAGTATGTTTGTATGTGTGCAGTATGTATGTATGTATTCAGTATGTATGTGTGCAGCATATATGTATGTATGTATGTATTCAGTGTGTCTGTGTGCAGTATGGATGTGTGCAGTATCTATGTGTGCAGTATGTATGTATGTATGTATGTGCAGTATGTATGTGTAATATGGATATATGTATGTGTCCAGTATGTGTATGTGCAGTGTGTGCAGTATGTATGTGTGCAGTATGTGTATATGTAGCGTGTGGGCAGTATATATGTATGCATGTATGTCTGCAGTATGTATGTGTGTGAAGTATGTATGTATGTATGTATGTATGTATGTGTGCAGTATGTATGTGTGTGCAGTATGTACAGTGAAGGAAATAAGTATTTGATCCCTTGCTGATTTTGTAAGTTTGCCCACTGTCACAGACATGAACAGTCTAGAATTTTTAGGCTAGGATAATTTTACCAGTGAGAGATAGATTATATAAAAAAAAAAACAGAAAATCACATTGTCAAAATTATATATATTTATTTGCATTGTGCACAGAGAAATAAGTATTTGATCCCTTTGGCAAACAAGACTTAATACTTGGTGGCAAAACCCTTGTTGGCAAGCACAGCAGTCAGACATTTTTAGTAGTTGATGATGATGGCCCACTCCTCTTTGCAGATCATCTGTAAATCATTAAGATTTTGAGGCTGTCGCTTGGCAACTCCGATCTTCAGCTCCCTCCATAAGTTTTCGATGGGATTAAGGTCTGGAGACTGGCTAGGCTACTCCTTGACCTTAATGTGCTTCTTTTTGAGCCACTCCTTTGTTGCCTTGGCTGTATGTTTTGGGTCATTGTCGTGCTGGAAGACCCAGCCACGGGCCATTTTTAATGTCCTGGTGGAGGGAAGGAGGTTGTCACTCAGGATTTGATGGTACATGGCTCCATCCATTCTCCCATTGATGCGGTGAAGTAGTCCTGTGCCCTTAGCAGAGAAACACCCCCAAAACATAATGTTTCCACCTCCATGCTTGACAGTGGGGACGGTGTTCTTTGGGTCATAGGCAGCATTTCTCTTCCTCCAAACACGGCGAGTTGAGTTAATGCAAAAGAGCTCAATTTTAGTCTCATCTGACCACAGCACCTTCTCTCAATCACTCTCAGAATCATCCAGATGTTCATTTGCAAACTTCAGACGGGCCTGTACATGTGCCTTCTTGAGCAGGGGGACCTTGCGGGCACTGCAGGATTTTAATCCATTACGGCGTAATGTGTTACCAATGGTTTTCTTGGTGACTGTGGTCCTAGCTGCCTTGAGATCATTAACAAGTTCCCCCCGTGTAGTTTTCGGCTGAGCTCTCACCTTCCACAGGATCAAGGATGCCCCACGAGGTGATATTTTGCATGGAGCCCCAGATCGATGTCGATTGACAGTCATTTTGTATGTCTTCCATTTTCTTACTATTGCACCAACAGTTGTCTCCTTCTCACCCAGCGTCTTACTTATGGTTTTGTAGCCCATTCCAGCCTTGTGCAGGTCTATGATCTTGTCCCTGACATCCTTAGAAAGCTCTTTGGCCTTGCCCATGTTGTAGAGGTTAGAGTCAGACTGATTAATTGAGTCTGTGGACAGGAGTCTTTTATACAGGTGACCATTTAAGACAGCTGTCTTTAATGCAGGCACCAAGTTGATTTGGAGCGTGTAACTGGTCTGGAGGAGGCTGAACTCTTAATGGTTGGTAGGGGATCAAATACTTATTTCTCTGTGCACAATGCAAATAAATATATATAATTTTGACTATGTGATTTTCTGTTTTCTTTTTTATATAATCTATCTCTCACTGGTAAAATTAACCTAGCCTAAAAATTCTAGACTGTTCATGTTTTTGACAGTGGGCAAACTTACAAAATCAGCAAGGGATCAAATACTTATTTCCTTCACTGTATATGTGCATTGTGTGTATCTGTAGTGTGTGGGCAGTATTTATGTATGTGTGCAGTATATATATGTGCAGTGTGTGTGCAGTATGTATGTGTGCAGTATGTATGTGTGCAGTGTGTGTATATGTAGCGTGTGGGCAGTATATATGTATGCAGTGTGGGCAGTATGTATGTATGTATGTATGTATGTATGTGTGCAGTGTGTGAATATGTAACATGTGTGCATTATGTATAGGTATGTATGCAGTGTGTAGATGGTGTGTGCAGTATGTTTGTATGTATGTATGTATTAGAAACAGGGAGAGAACCTCCAGCTCACCGGTCTGCGTCTCCAGCAGCGTCACTCGGATCCCCGCGACGGCCCGCGGTAAGGAACAGCAATGCAGGAGAAAAAATGATCCAGCGCTGATAGTAATTTAAAAGGGAAATGAGAGTCCCATGTTTATTGAAGAAAGATCTTAAAATCGGAGGGGAGACGCAGTCCCAAGGTGCAAGTAGTCAAGGTAGATACCCAAGCCTACGCGTTTCGAACGCGATCTGCATTCTTAATCATGGCAAGTATGTAAGTATGTGTGCATTGTGTAGATGTAGTGTGTGCAGTATGTACACTACCATTCAAAAGTTTGGGGTCACCCAGACAATTTTGTGTTTTCCATGAAAACTCACACTTATATTTATCAAATGAGTTGCAAAATGACTAGAAAATATAGTCAAGACATTGACAAGGTTAGAAATAATGATTTTTATTTGAAGTAATAATTTTCTCCTTCAAACTTTGCTTTGTGGGAAAGGACACAGAGACATAAGAGACTTTCTACGCCAGTTTTCACACTTTTTAAGAAATGGGGCGTGGTAAAGGCAAAGGGGCTGTGAGCCAACAAATTTATTATGATTAACCCCAGAAAACTGGCGTCAATTATAGTGAAAGTCTACGCCAGCTCCTCGCTAACATAGATTTCACTCCATGGGGCATAGCAAGGTAGAGGCCCGTGCTGGACCTCATACTTTGCCCCCCCCCCCCCCCTTCATCTGACCAAACCCTGGCCTCCCATTGGACAGTTAAATTAAAAAAATATATATACACTACCGTTCAAAAGTTTAGGGTCACTTAGAAATTTCCTTATTTGCACAGTTTTTTTCAATGAAGATAACATTAAATTAATCAGAAATACACTTTATACATTGTTAATGTGGTAAATGACTATTCTAGCAGCAAACATCTGGTTTTTAATGCAATATCTACATAGGTGTATAGAGGCCCATTCCCAGCAACCATCACTCCAGTGTTCTAATGGTACATTGTGTTTGCTAACTGTGTTAGAAGGCTAATGGATGATTATAAAACACTTGAAAACCCTTGTGCAATTATGTTAGCACCGCTGTAAACAGTTTTGCTGTTTAGAGGAGCTATAAAACTGACCTTCCTTTGAGCTAGTTGAGAATCTGGAGCATTACATTTGTGGGTTCGATTAAACTCTCCAAATGGCTAGAAAAAGAGAGCTTTCATGTGAAACTCGACAGTCTATTCTTGTTCTTAGAAATGAAAGCTATTCCATGCGAGAAATTGCCAAGAAACTGAAGATTTCCTACAACGGTGTGTATTACTCCCTTCAGAGGACAGCACAAACAGGCTCTAACCAGAGTAGAAAGACAAGTGGGAGGCCCCGCTGCACAACTGAGCAACAAGACAAGTACATTAGAGTCTCTACTTTGAGAAATAGATGCCTCACAGGTCCTCAACTGGCAGCTTCATTAAACAGTACCCGCAAAACGCCAGTGTCGACGTCTACAGTGAAGAGGCGACTCCGGAATGCTGGTCTTCAGGGCAGAGTGGCAAAGAAAAAGCCATATCTGAGACTGGCTAATAAAAGGAAAAGATTAATATGGGCAAAAGCACACAGACATTGGACAGAGGAAGATTGGAAAAAAGTGTTATGGACAGACAAATCGAAGTTTGAGGTGTTTGGATCACACAGAAGAACATTTGTGAGACGCAGAACAACTGAAAAGATGCTGGAAGAGTGCCTGACGCCATCTGTCAAGCATGGTGGGGATTTTGAATAAGGAAGGCTATCACTCCATTTTGCAACGCCATGCCATACCCTGTGGACAGCGCTTGATTGGAGCCAATTTCATCCTACAACAGGACAATGACCCAAAGCACACCTCCAAATTATGCAAGAACTATTTAGGGAAGAAGCAGGCAGCTGGTATTCTATCTGTAATGGAGTGGCCAGCGCAGTCATCGGATCTCAACCCCATAGAGCTGTTGTGGGAGCAGCTTGACAGTATGGTACGCAAGAAGTGCCCATCAAGCCAATCCAACTTGTGGGAGGGACTTCTGGAAGCATGGGGTGAAATTTCTCCCGATTACCTCAGCAAATTAACAGCTAGAATGCCAAAGGTCTGCAATGCTGTAATTGCTGCAAATGGAGCATTCTTTGACGAAAGCAAAGTTTGAAGGAGAAAATTATTATTTCAAATAAAAAACATTATTTCTAACCTTGTCAATGTCTTGACTATATTTTCTAGTCATTTTGCAACTCATTTGATAAATATAAGTGTGAGTTTTCATGGAAAACACAAAATTGTCTGGGTGACCCCAAACTTTTGAACGGTAGTGTAAGTGAATACAGTGCAGTGAAATTCAGTGACTCACAGGTGACATCTTCTCAGAATGGAGTCGTTCATGTTCTCTTTTCTTCTTCATCCGACCCAGAACACCATGTTGACTTCCAGTCTTCTTCATCTCCAATGCCCAAGCGCGAACCACAAGATATGTCATGAAAGTGTTGATGTAACCTGTATACCACGTTCACGTGACCCAATCTGCCACGTCACAGCTTATTCAAATCATGGAAGCGTTCAGTCTACATGACTACCGCCCGACATGGTGCGCATACCTTAGATCAAAATTTCGACATATAACTAACTCTAAACCTCATAAGCTAATTTTCTTTAGCTATTATACTAGGATGTACAATTCTATATTAAAATATTATCATATTAGTCATGTGTCCTAGTATACCCACATCCAGCGATGGGTGGGATGGGTGAAACATAAAATAGTTTTCCATGAGTTTTGGACTGCGATGTGCTGCTGATCTCCCCTTTTGGGGGTAATATACAGGGAATATGGGGGTTATATAAGGGACTCCCATCATCCCTGTATATACCAGCCATCATCCCCATATATAACCACCATTATCCGTGTATGAACCAGCCTACCATTATCTCAGTATAAAATCTCCATCACCCCTGTATATACAAATAGGGCGGGCACTGTCAACTTGCTGTGGCGTGCGGGCATTGTGGCTAAAGAAGAAGTAAATGGGGTGGGCATTGAGGACACCGTGGACCAATAGGATGCCTGAAATGCCGGTATATGGGAGAAGTCCAGCAGAATCTGAAAATATGCCTCCTGATTGCTTAGGCTGGGTTCACACGACTTATTTTCAGACGTAAACGAGGCGTATTATGCCTCGTTTTACATCTGAAAATAAGGCTACAATACGTCGGCAAACATCTGCCCATTCATTTGAATGGGTTTGCCGACGTACTGTGCAGACAACCTGTCATTTACGCGTCGTCGTTTGACAGCTGTCAAACGACGACGCGTAAAAATACAGCCTCGACAAAAGAAGTGCAGGGCACTTCTTTCAGACGTAATTTGAGCCGTTTCTTCATTGAACTCAATGAAGCACAGCTCAAAATTTACGGCTGTCAGAGAAGCCCCGCAAAATGCGAGGAGGAGCATTTACGTCTGAAACAAGGCAGCTGTTTTCTCCTGAAAACAGTCTGTCTTTTCAGACGTAAAAGCCTGCTATTGTGTGCACATACCCTTAAAGGCTATGTACACCTTTGCACAGTTTTTTTTTTAATTGCCTTGTATGTATTTTGTAAAATAAATCACATTTCTAATTGGTCTACCATTTGTCTTCTGTACCTGCAGTGTATTTCAGTTCATGGCCAGCTGCTGTATTCAGTTATCTCTCTAAGGCCCTGTTCACACCTGCGTTGGTGTGTTTCGTTGTTCTGCTCCATCAGTGGTGCAGAACAAAGGAATAACGTAAGCAACTGTTCCGTCGCACAACGGACACCGCCACCTGCCGACAGAACCCATTGACTTTAGTGGGTTCCATTGGCTTTCCGTCAGGCGGGGGACCGTGATTTTACCAGAGACAATAGTGCAGATGTGAACGAGGCCTTATCCGTCAGTCATCACCCTAATGGCAAACTGAGCAGCTCCTCCTTTGCAGGCTCATGAACAAGCATTTACTGTGGAATCTGCGCATGTGCATGGTCCTAATTACTGCATACCTCCTAACCGTCCCGGATATAGGGGGGTAGTCCAGGATTCTGGGCGCTGTTACGCTGTCCCAAGCGGCCGGTGGTATGTCTTGGTGTCAACTGTATCTGCGTCCTCAGGATGCAGATACAGTTTAATCCAATGCTAATGAAAGGGATCGTCAGCTCCCTGCTTCTGTTTTAGTACCACTCGCCGAGGAATTCCCGGGCACAGCGCTACTTTACGTGCGGAGCCCCTTGTCTCACTATCCATATATGAACATTGACGTCGGGGACTACTCCTGGAACGGAATCCACTGCCTTTGCATTGCCGATGGTCTGGCCGGGGAATCCGCTCCTAGGCGGAACCCCTGATGTCACTTTCCATATATGTACAATTACATCAAGGGCTCCTCCTGGAGAGCAATCCTTGGCCACAGCGTGGCCGACGCTCTGGACAGAGATTCTGCTCCTATAGGGAATGCCTTACGTCACTGTCCATATATGGACAGTGACGGCAGGGGCTCCTCCTGGAGTGGAATCCCTGGGGGAGTGGCACCATCTACATGGGCACTGTGTGTGACACTATCTATATGGGCACTGGCACTTTATATGTGCGCACTGGTACTAGGGGTAGCTAAGGGGGCATTAAACTGTATGGGGGCAGCTATTTGTCATTATACTGTGTAGGGGGTCCTATGGGAACAAAATAATGAGTGGGCTGAACCGGGTATGTGTGGGCGGAGATTACTTAGATTAGATACTTGAAAGTTGGTAGGTATGTTTACTGGTGTGTGCTGGGGCAGAGCGAGTGTGCCTACTCCAAATTTGCAGCATAAGGCAATGAGGTTGCTTTACCACATGCCAATGCTGCAATTTTGGGAATTGCTCCCTCTAGTGACCAGCACATGGAAATGTTATAAATTAGAATCTGATTTATAATATTTCCTGACTTGTGAAAAAATTAAAAAATTAAAACAATGTTTAATCACTTATATACTAACTGTTTAACTGAAAAAAAAAAAAAATTCCTAGCGACACATTCCCTTTAATACTGGCCTTTCATACACCAGTCCTATTAAACAGTTTGCTGGAGTAAGATGCAACACATTTATTAACAGGCGAACGACTCTTAATAAATGTGTCGCATCTTTTAGCTGCAACGCGGCCTGTCATCAGTACTTTCTATGTGCCGCGGCCTGCTGTACATTTAAAGTACATTTTTAAAATTTATTTTATTGTCTGATTGGGGGGGCATACAGTCTGATTGGAGGGGAGGTATGGGTCTGGCACGGACCTTTGCCTTGTTACGCCCCCCAGAGATAAATCTGTGCGGCATTATAGATATAGATTTCTGCTATAATTTACATCAGTTACTGGCGTAAATTATAGTAAAATTGTTGGCCATTTCTGCTAAGCCCCGCTCATTTTTTGCCCCCAAAAATTATGACATTTGCGTATTTTGTGAATTTTCTACGCTAATAAACTGTTGTAGAAAGGTTAATATATTCCCCCCAAAGGCTACAGACCGTAATACAATATCTTAATGTAAGGATGTGTACACTTAATTGTGCAGCAACGCTTGTTGTCTCCATTCTATGTCAGAGTGGGAAGTAGATGTCCGGCCTTATGATTTTGTGATATGTAATAGACCCAGAATCCCAATCACCAAACCAAAGAATGCAAAATAAAGACACAAAACATTATAATTGGGTGTTAAATGGTCAAAACTTTTATTATATTATATGACCAAACCCAAAATGGCAAACCTCCGACTCACGAAGAGTCACCCTCCAGCACGCAGGAAAGGAAAAACCCCCTGTGGGGGAAACCTCTAGGGAAACCATGGCTGGAGGATTGCCCTTCCTCTGGGCTTAGAAGGTGCCAAAATAGAATTTGTAACATAATTTATACGTTTTCTCAGATTTTTAAGGAAAGACAATACAATGAACGAACGAACGAACGAACGAACAAACTACATAAAACACATAAATCGGCTGATCTGGATGGCTAGGCGGGTGTCTCTCTTCCTGGGCACCCATTAAAATTAATGGGCGATCCACGGATGAGACGGGTCCTCCAGATGCCTCCTTGTAGCATCTGTCTCCGCTCTGGCTAATAGAGGGGGATCTCCTGCTGGAAACCCCCCTCTATTACAGACAACCCATATGAAGAGGATGTGATGAAGAAGTGGTCTGGGGTGAAGGGTTTCCCTGCTAGAACCTCCAAATTACATCAGGTCGGTATTGGTGGGGAAGTCAAGCTCAAGGTCCTCAGTCCCATCCAATATGGCGCTGAATGTGGCAGTAAAACTTTCTAATATGGAATCTTCTTTATGTCATAAACATTTGTATTTATGACATCAGCACCTTCATCATCATTACTACAGGAATTTATTACCACTGCACAAATCATACATTGTGACGTCACCCACAGTGGTCTGAAGTGTTAACCCTTTAATGACTGGAAATGAACTTAGTACAGAGGCCATAAAGCTGAATAGAACATATCAGCGGCCATAAAGGAAAAGGGATATTGCAGGGAGCATCTCCGCACAAGAACTATCCATGACAAAGAGTTCTCCAGGATGAGATAACTTATCTGCTTTCTCCAAAAACCAGCACCACACCTGTCCATAGGTTGTGTGTGGTATTACAGCTCATTACCATTCACTTCAATGGAGCTAACCTGCAATACCAGATACAACCTGTGGATAGGTGTGGTGCTGTTTTTGGAAGAAAGCAGCCATATTTTTATAACTCTGCACAGCTCCTGTTAGAAATAGTTAAAATAAAGTGGGGGGAGAAGGAGAAGAAGGGGAGAGGGAAAGAAGAAAGTAAAAAAAGGGAAAAAGAGGAACTCTGAGGTAAAAGATATCAAACTAGACTGAAAGGAGTCTGCTGGAGGTGCCAGATGGAAAGACATATTTCTGCCATGGGGACCAGATTAGTTGAAATGTATCTTGAAGGGGGGCTTCAGAGAGTGGGTTTTAACCCCTTCCCGCCCTATGAAGTGCTGTTGCATTGAAAAACTATGCAGTTCATCTTCAAATGCAGCGTCACAAAAACAAATTATTTAGTAAAAAATAAAACTATATAAATTTGGTATTGCCATAATCGTAACGACATGCAGAATCAAGTTATCATGCAATTCATGCCACCCGATGAACACTGTAAAATCAAAACAGAAATGGCGGAATTACAGGTTTTTTGTTCAATTCACCCCACAAAATGTAGGTTTTTTTACATTGTTTTTTTAATACTTTATATGGTACATTAGGCCGCAGGGT
The DNA here is from genome assembly GCF_050947455.1 of Rhinoderma darwinii. NCBI lineage: Eukaryota > Metazoa > Chordata > Amphibia > Anura > Rhinodermatidae > Rhinoderma > Rhinoderma darwinii. The sequence continues at coordinate 2,056,054 of NW_027464450.1, forward strand.
AAATTCCACGTAAACAGCGTCATTCATCGGTTAACTGTTTAAATGATACCAGTTCAAGTGACCTTTATCGAAAAACACTATAAGACTTTTTTCCCAATTAACCTTTTAATTGGGGCTAGCATGTGTGATACTGTCTGCTAAGCCGTTGTATCTCAGCATATTATATGTGATACTGTCTGCTGAGCCGCTGTCTCCTATCAAGTAGCAGAGCTATCAGGTGTCATAGTCTTAGGGTTCACACGCAAAGTCAAAAATGGCTGAAAATTACAGAGCTGTTTTCAGAGAACACAGCCTTTGATTTACAGCCGTTTTTGAAGCTGTAAACGTTTTTTGAGGTGTTTTTTTCTAGCTGTTTTTGGAGCTGTTTTTCCATTGACACAATGAAAAGCATCTCCAAAAACGGCTCAAGAAGTGACATGCTCCTTCTTTTTACGTGCCGTTTTAAAATACAATAGGCAGATGTTTGAAGGCATTGGGCTACCGATTTTTCAGGTGTATTTGAAGGCGTTTACGCTCCGAAATACGCCTGAAAACACAGCGTGTGAATATACCCTTATAGATACGCTGTCTCAGATATATATATCTTTTTTTTTGTTTTTTTTAGGGGTGTGGGCAAAACACATGTCTTGTGGCACAAAACAGTCTGATTAGTGGGGGAGATACAGGGTCTGGCTTAGGCCTTTTGTTGCACACTCAATGTAAAATTGTACACTAGCTCGGAGCTGGCGTTGATTTCTGCTTTACATTACGCCCGTTACTGGCGTAAATGATAGTAAAATTGTCGGCCCTTTCCGCAAAGCGCCACACACTTTTCAAAAAAGTGCCAAAGGCAGCGAAAAGTGACCGAAAACGTTCCTGCACTTTTGGGATTTTTCTATGCCAGATAAGAGGCTTAGCAAGGTTAATAAATTCTCGTCTAAGGCTACAGACAGTAATACAATATCTTAATGCAAGGATCTGTACACTCAGTGTCTGACTGAGGTACCTTGGACCCACCAAAGGAAATAATTCTTGGGGGTCTACCCTTCAACTATATAGAAATAATTTAAACACTCTTAAATGTGTACTAAAAACGTGTGTTGTAAAACAAAGACCAGTATTCCCACCATATTGTGACAGATATCAGTCCTACACAGGCATTCTGCAGACCATATAAGTGAATACAGTGCAGTGAAATTCAGTGACTCACATGTGACATCTTCTTAGATTGGAGTCGTTCACGTTCTCTTTTCTTCTTCAGCTGGCCCAGAACGCCATGATGACTTCTTCCAGTCTTCTTCATCTCCAATGCCCAAGCGTGAACCACAAGATACGTCATGAAAGTGTTGATGTAACCTAGATACCACGTGTAATGACGGGGTAGGGATACAGACAGGTGAGCCCTAATCTACCCGCCTCTCAGTCCCTGCTTACTTGCACGGCCCGTCCTAGGCGACGGCGTACAACTGGGCGACGGTCCCTACGCTCAATATGTGCACGACAGACAAACAGACAAGTGTACACAGAAGCTAAGGGAAATGGGACAGTTGCCCACGGCAACACAGTGAGCAACAGGCGTAGTGAACGAGTCGAGTCAAAACAGGAGTGTACCAGGTACCAAACACAGAGCAGGAGCGTAGTCAGTAAAGCCAGGGTCAAAATGAAGCAAGGTCAATAATAATAGCAGGAGCAGCAGAGCCAGAAAACAGGAAAGAATCACAGGCAAAGACAAGCAGGAAATGAAGGTATAAATAGACCGAGGCCGGGAGCTAGAACCGTCTGGCCAGGCTGTAATAGGTTCTCCCACTCCTGAGCCTACCAGCCTGAGTGGTAGCAGATCGAGTCACTCTATCAGACCTAGGAGCAGGTGCAGACTGATTAACCACGGGCGTCGACACAGAAGCTGTGTCTGGCAGATCCTTTACACCACGTTCCCGTGACCTAATGTGCCACGTCACAGCGTATTCAAATCATGGAAGTGTCCAGTCTACATGACTACCGACTGTCATGGTGTGCAAACCTTAGATCAAAATGTTGACATATAACTAACTGACTCTAAACCTCATAGGGTAATTTTCTTTAGCTATTATACCAGGATGTAGGCGGAGGAGTAGGCTAAGAGAACGGAAAGTGGCCGAGGCGGGAGTTGGGCCAGAGTGAATATGACGCTTGACTGGGGTCTGGGGAGGGGAAGGGGAGAGAGACAGGTGGGAAGGTGGGAGCAGAGGGGCAACATGAAAAAAATTATTAAACTGAATCTACTGCTTTAAAACAGTCACTCACCAAGTTGCGGAGCTGGCCCCTGCATGGATCCCATTCCTTTCTACAAACCAATTAACGCTAATCATAACCTTGATGAGCGGCGGCTGCCCACTTTATTTTACTTTTGTGGCCAGGCCCCTGACAGTAGTACCAGCGGTACTACCCTGATGGCAGGCCTGTTTGCAGGAGTACTAGCCAACTACGTCACAGATAACCCAAGTTTCAAGACCATGCAAATTTATGGATTTTTGGCATCCCATGGAATATGGGAACAATAGGGAATTCTATCAGTAAGTATTCTGCCTGTTTGTTGGCTAATACTCCTGATCCAATTCCTTCTTCTAGCAGATTTTTTAAAGATTCCTTACATGCGGTGCTTGGTTTCGCCACAAGTTTGCGATATGTCGATTCATTGTCTAAAATGGTATGAACGTGTCTGGGATATAAAGAGGAATCTAGAACAACTCCTGCTCCGTAAGATTTGGAGGACACAGTTATACGCTGGATATATGGTGAGCCCCTCTGTGTTTTCACCGTCAGCCCTTATGTGTACATAGTGAACCTTTTAGAAGGTTAATCTCTACCCGTAGTAACGATTGTTTGCCCCCATACATTAACGATGATTGCTCCTTGTGACACGCTGTATCGTCGATTGGTGCTGGTTTTCATGGTCAGTATCGGGACGTCTAAAAGGACCTTTATTTCCTCAGACACCACCATAACTAGGCATTGGAACCAACCCTTCCACCTTAGCGGGTAAAGATTAACCTTCTAAAAGGTTCACGCACCGATCATATACTGATGACCTATCCAGTGGATAGGTCATCAGTTGTCAGAACGTGGAAAACCCTTTTAAAGGGAAGGTGTCACGGAAATGTTTTTTTTTTATATATATATATATATATATATATATAATATTGCTTTTAGTATGTCATTAAAATAAATTGTATTTATTTGTGTTTTTTTGTTGTACTTTTTACTTTTTTCCTTCTTTTACTTCTCTATGGGGGCTGCCATTTTTTTTTTCATCTCTGTATCTGTCCATTAACGACACATACAGAGATGGAATACGGCACATACATTCCCATAGAGAATGCGAACGAGAGCCGTTCCATTCACTATAGTGTATGCCGTCTGTGTGGGAACGGCGCATGCGCCACTCCCACACAGATCAAAAGAAAGGTCTTTAGTAGAGCGACATCCAGCGCTATTTTCATGTGGACCGGAAGCTACGGCCGGACAGTAAGATGACGACTTCCGGTCGCGGCTTCCGGCCATATGTTGAAGGCAGCGCAGATGCAAGGACTAGGAGCGGCAGGGCGGAGGCGGCGGCAGGAGCAGGTAAGTTATGTTTGTGTATGTGATGTGTGTGTATGTTAGTGTTATACTTTCTGCTGAGCACTGTATCTAATCTTCCTACACTGTGCATTCGCTCAGAAAATGGCGGCACACAGTGTAGGAGGTTTGAAGATTCAACCCCCTTCTTTCTCCTGGCACTAGGCAGGATAAAGGAGGGGGGATTCTGTGAGGACACTAGAGCGAGTGTGTCTACTACAAATTTGCAGCATAAGGCAATGAGGTTGCTTTACCACATGCCAATGCGGCAATTTTGAGAATTGCTCCCTCTAGTGACCAGCACATGGAAATGTTATAAATTAGAATCTAATTTATAATATTTCCTGAAAAAAATAAAATTTCTAGCGACACATTCCCTTTAATACTGGCGTTTCATACACCAGTCCTATTAAACAGTTTGCTGGAGTAAGATGCAACACATTTATTAACAGGCGAAAGACTCTTAATAAATGTGTTGCATCTTTTAGCTGCAACGCGGCCTGTCATCAGTACTTTCTACGTGCTGCGGCGTGCTGTAAGAGCCTGAGGGAATCCGGGAGGGAGAATCGGAGTGGTGAGGTAAGTACATTTTTAAACTGTATTTTATTGTCTGATTGGGGGGCAAACAGTATGATTGGGGGGAGGTATGGGTCTGGCACGGAACTTTGCCTTGTTACGCTCCCCAGAGATAAATCTGGGCCGCACTATACATATAGATTTCTGCTATAATTTACATCAGTTACTGGCGTAACTTATAGTAAAATTGTTGGCCATTTCTGCTAAGCCCCGCCCATTTTTTGCACCCCAAAAATGTCAACATTTGTGTATTTTAGTAAACTGTTGTAGAAAGGTTAATATATTCCCCCCAAAGGCTACAGACTGTAATACAATATCTTAACCCCTTCCCTCTTTAGCCACTTTTGACCTTCCTGACAGAGCCTCATTTTTCAAATCTGACATGTGTCACTTTATGTGGTAATAACGTCGGATTGCTTTTAGCTATCCAAGCGATTCTGAGATTGTTTTCTCATGACACATTGGACTTGATGTTACTGGCAAAATTTGCTCGATATGTTCAGTATTTAATTGTGAAAAACACCAAAATTTAGCGAAAAATTGCAAACATTTGCATTTTTCTCAACTTAAATGTATCTGCTTGTAAGGCAGGTAGTTATAACACACACAATTGTTGCTAACTAACATCCCCCATATGTCTACTTTAGTTTGGCATCGTCTTTTGAACATCCTCTTATTTTTCTAGTACGTTACAAGGCTTTGAACTTTAGCAGCAATTTCTCACATTTTCAAGAAAATTTCAAAAGGCTATTTTTACAGGGGCCCGTTCACTTGTGAAGTGGTTTTGAGGGCCTTATATATTAGAAACCCAAAAAAAGTCACCCCATTTTGAAAACTTCACCCCTCAAAGTATTCAAAACAGCATTTAGAACATTTCTTAACCCTTTAAACTTTTCACAGGAATTAAAGCAATGTTGGGGGTGAAATTTACAAATAAATTTTTAATCCATTTTTATTTATAACACAGAAAGTTTTTCCATAGAAATGCAACTCAATATTTATTGCCCAGATTCTGCAGTTTTAGGAAATATCCCATATGTGGCCGTAGCGTGCTACTGGACTGAAGCACCGGCCTCAGAAGCAAAGGAGCACCTAGTGGATTTTGGGCCCTTATTTTTATTCGAATATATTTTAGGCACCATGTCAGGTTTCAAGGGCTCTTGCGGTGCCAAAACAGTGGAAATCCACCAAAAGTGATCCCATTTGAGAAACTACACACCTCAAGGAAATTATCTAGGTGTATACTGAGCATTTTGACCCCGCAGGTTTTTTGCAGAAATTATTGGAAGTAGGCCCTGAAAATAAAAATCTACATTTTTTCAAAGAAAATGTAGGTAAAGCTAATTTTTTCTCATTTCCACAAGGACTGAAGGAGAAAAGGCACCACAACATTTGTAAAGCAATTTCTCCCGAGTAAAACAATACCCCACATGTGGTAATAAATGGCTGTTTGGACACACGGCAGGGCTTAGAACGGATGGAGCACCATTTGGCTTTTGGAGTTCACATTTAGCAGGGATGGTTTGCGGAGGCCATGTCACATTTACAAAGCCCCTGAGGGGATAAAACAGTGTAAACCCCCCACAAGTGACCTCATTTTGGAAACTACACCCATTGAGGAAATTATCTAGGGGTATACTGAGCGTTTTGACCCCACAGGTTTTTTGCAGAAATTATTGGAAAATAAAAATCTACATATTTTCAAAGAAAATGTAGTTTTAGCACATTTTTTCTCATTTCCACAAAGACTGAAGGAGAAAAAGCCAGCAAAATTTGTAAAGCAATTTCTCCCGAGTAAAACAGTACCCCACATGTGGTAATAAACGGCTGTTTGGACACACGGCAGGGCTTAGAATGGAAAGAGCGCTATTTGGCTTTTGGAGATCACATTTAGGAGGAATGGTTTGCGGAGGCAATGTCGCATTTGCAAAGCCCCTGAGGGGCAAAACAATGAAAACGCCCAAATAGTGACTCCCTTTAGGAAACTACACCCCTTGAGGAATCCATCTAGGAGTATTGTGAGCATTTTGACCCCATAGATGTTATATAGAATTTATTAGAATTGGGCAGTGAAAATAAAAACAATCCTTTTTCTTCAATAAGACGTAGTTTTACCGCAAATTTTTGGGATTTCTCAACAAATAATGCAAAAAAAGAACACAACATTTGTAAAGCAATTTCTCCCGAGTACGGCAATACCCCATATGTGGTCATAAACGGCTGTTTGGGCAAGGCTCAGAAAGGAAAGAGCGCCATTTGGAGTGCAGATTTTGCTGGATTGGTTTCTGGGCACCTGTGGGACCAAAACTGTGGATACCCCGCAGAAGTGACCACATTTTGGAAACTACGCCCTCAATGCATTTACCTAGGGGTGTAGTAAGCATGTTAACCCTGCAGGTGTTTTGTAGAAATTAGTGTGCACTCGATGTTGCAGAGTGAAAATGGGATTTTTTTTCCATAGATATGCCAATATGTGGTGCCCAGCTTGTGCCACCATAACAAGACAGCTCTCTAATTATTATGCTGGGTTTCCTGGTTTTAGAAACACCCTTCATGTTGCCCTAATCTTTTGCCGAACATTAGACCAGGCTCAGGAGTGAAAGCGTACCATGCAAAATCGAGGCCTAATTTGGCGATTTATAAAGTATTGGATCACAATTGCAGAGGCTCAGATGTGAAATAATAAAAAGAAAGCCCTGAGAAGTGACCCCATTTGGAAACTGCACCCCTCAAGGCATCTATTAAGGGGTGTAGTGAGCATTTTCACCCACAGGTATTTTCCATAAATGATTGCGCTGCGGGTGGTGCAAAGTAAAAATTGATATTTTTCTCTAGAAATGCCATTTCAATGGCAAATATGTCATACCCAGCTTATGTCACTGGAGACACACACCCCAAAATTTTTTAAAAGGGTTCTCCCGGGTATGACGATGCCATATATGTGGAAGGAAACTGCTGTTTGGGCACACTGTAGGGTTCAGATGGGTGGGAGCGTCATTTGGCTTTTGGAGCGTGGAATTTGCTTGGTAATAGTTTTGTTTGGAGTGTTTCCGTTTATAACGTGGGGCATATGTGAGCTGGGCAGAGTACATCAGGGGCATAGTCAGGGGGTATAATAATGGGGTAAAAAAACAATAAAATAATCCATTTATGTGTGTTACGCTGTGAAGCAATCCTTTCTGCACAGGCCAGTGTCGCACTGATATATGGCGTCCTTTCTTATGCCCCTTTTGGTCCGCATATGTGCAGTTTGGGGAATTTTGCTGTGAAGTGTTGTCCTGGTATAATACGGGCACCCTCGCTTCCAGCAGATATGTTTGGGCCCTCCCCTTCCTGGTTCCCTAATTTTAGATCCTTGATAAATCGCCTCCTGAAACAGAGGAAATGTTCCCCTCGGGCACAACTGCATATTTTTTATTTCCTGACTTATTGGAGCCATAACTAATTTTATTTTTTCATAGACGTAGCGGTATGAGGGCTGTTTTTTTGCAGGACAAGCTGTAACGATTATTGTTACCATTTTCGGGTACATGCGACTTTTTGATCACCTTTCATCCTATTTTTTGGAAGGCCAGGTAAACAAAAAAACGCAATTCTGGCACAGCTTTTTTATTTTTTTTTATACAGTGTTCACCATGCGTTATACATTACCAGTTAACTTTATTATGTGGATCCGTACGATTCCAGAAATACCTAATTTATAGAACTTTTTTATGTTTGACAACATTTTTCACATTAAAATTGCTTTTGTAACAAGGATGTATTTTTTCTGTCGCCAAGTTGTGAGAACCATATCTTTCCAAATTCTTTGTCGACGGAGCTGTATGAGGGCTTGTTTTTTGCGAGACAATCTATAGTTTTTATAGGTACCATTTTTGGATACGTGCAACGTTTTGATCACTTTTTATTCCAATATTTGTAGGGCAGAGTGACCAAAAAACAGAAACTCGGGTATAGTTTTTTACAGGTTTTTTTTACGCTGTTCACCGTGTGCAATAAATAATATAATATTTTGATACATCAGGTCGTTACGGTCGCGGCAATACCAAATACGTATGGTTTATTATTTTTTTTCAATAATAAAGGACTTGATAAGCGAAAAAGGGCGATAGTGTTTTATTTTATTACTTGAAACTTTTATTGTTTTCAAACTTCAATTCTTTTCATTTTTTTTTTAATACTTTGCACTACCTACGTAGTGCAATGTATTAGATCTGTCAGTTATTCACTGACAGCAAGCCGATTAGGCTTCGCCTCCCGGCGGGGCCTAATCGGCTTCCGTAATAGCAGAGCAGGAGGCCATTGTGTCTCCTGTTGCCATAGCAGCAGTCGCCAGTCCTGATTGCCTGTCAGGGCTGGTGATCTGCTAGTAACCACTACGATGCAGTAATTGCTTTCGATTGCTGCATCGAGGGGGATAATGGCAGGGATTGGAGCTAGCTCCGGTTCCTGCCATTAAAGGTGGATGCCATCTTTCCGGCGGCTACGGAAGCCGATCAGGCTCCGCCGCCGGGCGGATCTTGACCATCTTCCGTATTAGGCAGACCGGGAGGCCAGTATTAGGCCTCCGGTTGCCATTGCAGCCACCGGAACCCCGGCAATTTCATTGCTGGGGTTCCGATGAGCTGCAAACACCTTAAGTGCAGCACTCGCATTTGAGCGCTGCACTTAAGGGGTTAATGGCGGGGATCGAAGCTAATTTCGGTCCCCGCCATTACAGCCGGATGTCAGCTGTAAGATACAGCTGAGATCCGGGGATGATGGCACCGACTCAGCTTCTGGGCCGTTGCCAAACATTTGGCGTATGGATACGGCAATTTGCGGGAAGTCATAACTTTCCATGGCGTACCCATACGCCAAATGTCAGGAAGGGGTTAATGTAAGGATGTGTACACTTAATTGTGCAGCAACGCTTGTTGTCTCCATTCTATGTCAGTGTGGGAAGTAGATGTCCGGCCTTATGATTTTGTGATATGTGATAGACCCAGATTCCCAATCACCAAACCAAAGAATGCAAAATAAAGACACAAAACATTATAATTGGGTGTTAAATGGTCAAAACTTTTATTATATTATATGACCAAACCCAAAATGGCAAACCTCCGACTAACGAAGAGTCACCCTCCAGCACGCAGGAAAGGAAAAACCCCCTGTGGGGGAAACCTCTAGGGAAACCATGGCTGGAGGATTGCCCTTCCTCTGGGCTTAGAAGGTGCCAAAATAGAATTTGTAACAGAATTTGTAAGTTTTCTCAGATTTTCAAGGAAAGACAATACAATGAACGAACAACATAAAACACATAAATCGGCTGATCTGGTTGGCTAGGCGGGTGTCTCTCTTCCTGGGCACCCTTTAAAATGAATGGGTGATCCACGGATGAGACGGGTCCTCCAGATGCCTCCTTGTAGCATCTGTCTCCGCTCCGGCCAATAGAAGGGGATCTCCTGCTGGAAACCCCCCTCTATTACAGACAACCCGTATGAAGAGGATGGCATCACTGTGATGAAGAAGTGGTCTTGGGTGTAGCGTTTCCCTGCTAGAATCTCCAAATTACATCAAGTCGGCATTGGTGGAGAAGTCAAGCTCAAGGTCCTCAGTCCCATCCAATATGGCGCTGAATGTGGCAGTAAAACCTTCTAATATGGAATCTTCTTTATGTCATAAACATTTGTATTTATGACATCAGCGCATTCATCATCATTACTGCAGGAGTTTATTAACACTGCCGCCTCATTCATTGTGACGTCACCCACAGTGGTCTGAAGTGTTAACCCTTTACTGACTGGCAGTGTACTTACCACAGAGGCCATAAAGCTGAATAGAACATATCAGCGGCCATAAAGGAAAAGGGATATTGCAGGGAGCATCTCCACACAAGAACAATGCATGACAAAGGGTTGTCCAGGATAAGATAACTTGTCTGCTTTCTCCAAAAACCAGCACCACACCTGTCCATAGGTTGTGTGTGGTATTACAGCTCATTACCATTCACTTCAATGGAGAAAACCTGCAATACCAGATACAACCTGTGGATAGGTGTGGTGCTGTTTTTGAAAGAAAGCAGCCATATTTTTCTAACTCTGCACAGCCCCTGTTAGAAATAGTTAAAAAAAAGGGGGGGAGAAAATAAATTAAAAAAAGGTAAAAAGAGGAACTCTGAGGTAAAATAAATCAAACTAGACTGAAAGGAGTCTGCTGGAGGTGCCAGATAGAAAGACATATTTCTGCCATGGGGACCAGATTAGTTGAAATGTATCTTGAAGGGGGGGCTTCAGAGAGTGGGTTTTAACCCCTTATAGCCCTATGAAGTGCTGTTGCATTGAAAAACTATGCAGTTCATCTTCGAATGCAGCGTCACAAAAACAAATTATTTTGTAAAAAATAAAACTATATAAATTTGGTATCACCATAATCGTAACGACCCGCAGAATCAAGTTATCATGCAATTCATGCCACCCGATGAACATTGTAAAATCAAAACAGAAATGGTGGAATTACAGGTTTTTTTTCAATTCACCCCACAACATGTATGCTTTTTTACATTTTTTAAAATACATTATATATTACATTAGGCCGCAGGGTAAATTCCACATAAACAGCGCCATTTATGGGTTAACTGTTTAAATGATACCAGTTCAAGTGACTTTTATCGAAAAACACCATAAGAATTTTTTTCACAATTAACCTTCTAATTGGGCCTAGAATGTGTGATACTGTCTGCTAAGCCGTTGTATCTAAGTAGACCTAAGTAGACAAAAGTCGATGGTCCAGCGCAGTCAGGTTTAAAACAGAACGTAGTTCCAATTTTATTTGAATGGTTAAAACAAGATCATTCCCGAATGCAAGGGTGAAAATGTAGGTAAGGTGCCTACGCGTTTCAGACGTATACCACGTTCTTCCTCATGGCTTTAATGCTAACAACTAAATGTCAGAACGAGGTCTATATCTGGTTGCCAACAGGTGAAAATTAGTGATGTCACACAGAAAAGTGGTGCTGTCCAGCATAGTAGTGCTGAACTAGGGAGACGCCTATAAAGCATCAGTATTCTATGAATAAAAGCTATCCAGCACGGTGGAGCTGTCCAGCAGAAGCGGTGCTGAAACAGAGAGCCGGTGATAGAACATCACTGCTCCACTAGTAAGTTATGTGCTTATAGCGTTGATTGATGAATATTTATAAATAATAAAATGAGGGATAACAATGACCCAAATCTATCCTAGAGTAGTGGATAGAATATTAATGCTAATTTCTGTTTATTAGGCTGTCGGATATAAACCTCTGAAATACTCACATCGAAAAATTAAAACATGAATAGACGCTAAAAAATACATCATTTAACCCCTTAGTGACCACTAATACGCCTTTTTACGTCGGTCACTAATGGGCTTTAGGCTAGGCTGATGCCTTTTCACGTCAGCCTAGTCTAAGTCCTGCACGGGTCTCCTGTGCAGGCAGGAGCCGGGGCTCTGCTGTCTGATGAAGTTTACTTCGATCGCGGCCGTTTAACGCGTTAAATGCCGCCTTCAATAGCGACCGCGGCATTTAACTTTGTTTACAGAGGGAGTGCGCTCCCTTTGTCACCCATCGGCGGCCCGCGAATGAAATCGCGGGTCTCCGATGGGGTGTCATGGCAGCCGGGGGCTTGATAAAAGCCCCCAGGTCTGCCCTGGACATATTCCTGTTAGGACGCGCCGGAGGCACGTCCTAACAGATTGCCTGTCAGATTTACACTGACAGGCAATAATGCTCTGGTATACGAAGTAAAGAAAAACGCAAAAAACCATGGCGAAATTGCAATTTTTTTCCATTGCCCCCCCAAAAAGTCATAATAAAAATGAATCAATAAGTCCCATGCACCCCAAAACAGTACCATTCAAAACTACGTCTCGTCCCGCAGAAAACAATCAACCAAAAAATCACTACATTGATGGAAAAATAAAAAAATTACGGCTCTTGGAAAGCGACGATGCAAAAGCAAATAATTTTAGTTCAAAAGTGTTTTTATTGTGCAAAAGTCGTAAAACATAAAAAAAACTCTACATATGTGGTATCGCCGTAATCGTACCGACCCATAGAATAAAAGTAACATGTTATTTACGTCACACAGTGAACGGCGTCAATTTAAAAACGCATAGAACAATGGCGGAATTTCAGTTTTTTTTTATAATCCCCCCCAAAAAGGTTAATAAAAGTTAATATAAAAATAATAAGTATGTACCCAAAAATGGTGCTATTAAAAAGCACAACTAATCCCGCAAAAAACAAGTCCTCATACAGCTATGTAGACGAAAAAATAAAAAAGTTATAGCTCTTTGAATGCGACTATAGAAAAACAAATAAAATAGCTTGGTCATTAAGGCCTAAAATGGGCTGGTCACTAAGGGGTTAAACAGTTTAAAACAATACATGAACTGGAAAGAAGGGGAATTATGTATTGGTCTTCAAGGATAATTAGTATTGGAAAATTTGTTTTCCTTTGTATACTAGACCGTCAAACGGGAAATCTGATGGGGGAAGGACCCGTTAATATGGATAATTAGGTGTCATCTGTAAAAGCCATGAACATTAACAGGTATTATTGATTATTAGGCCATATTAGATTCTACCGATCATTTCATAGATTCTTTTACTATTAGTGGAACATTAATTCTTTTTTTAAGTTCAAACCTTAAGGAAACCTGGTTTTTAGTGTAAATATCCAGTATGCTTCACGTGATAAGATTTTATGTTTGATGTTCCCCCCTCTGGTTGGAGTTTTGACTTTTTTTCTGGTATATCATCTCAGACTTGTAATTGATCTATTATGGAAGGTTATGAAATGTTTTACAACATTGGAGATATTGGTGAGGTTAGGATTTCTTATATAGCCCAAATGTTCTAGTATCCTAGTTTTACATTTGCGGCTGGTGCAACCTACATACATTAGGTTGCATTACAAACACTCCACAATATATATCACTGCCTCACTGTTGCAATTAATGTAAGTTTGAATTGAAAAATTTGTATTGTTATCTGAATCTCTGAAGTTCTTAGTAGGCTTAGCATATGAACAGATTTTACATGGATGCGAGCCGCATTTAAAGAAACCCGTATATTGAAGCCATGTCAGTTTGGGAATGTTTGAGGAAAATATAGAAGGAGACAATAGATCACCTAAGGAAGGAGCTTTTCTGGATACAACACTGCAACCATCTTTCAAAATATCTGACAGAGCCTCGTCTTACATTAGAATGGCTACATTTTTATGGACGATTTTCTTTATTTCATTAAACTGACTACTGTGTTGTAACACCAAAGTAGGTACGTTTAGACCAGTATCTTTATTATTATGTTTTGGCTCTAGAAGTAGATCTCGGGGCTTTGTTTCTACAATGGAGGTTGCTCTTTTGAGGGTCCATTCTGCATACCCTCTTTTGCGTAGTCTCCTACAAATTTGCTGTTGTTCCACCCGGTAATTGGGGTCGTTACTACAATTTATTTTTGCTCTGTACATTTCTCCCACTGGGATTGATGAGATGGTTTGTCTGGGGTGATCGCTTGTTGCATGCAAGATAGTGTTCCCTGAAATCGGCTTACGGTATGTTTTAGTGTTGATTATTTCCCCTGCATGTCCTTTGAGTTCTAGGTCCAGAAACTGGATAGTATCTTTTTGTGAAGAATAGGTAAATTTCAAGTTGAGTTGGTTATTAAGATAATTGATGAAATTTGGGATATCTGACATATTGCCTTCCCATATAAATAGCAGGTCGTCTATATACCTTGCATACCAGTTAATAGATCTGCCAAAAGGATTATCACTAGGAAAAATGAAAAGTTCCTCCCACAAGGCCATTACAAGATTAGCCAGAGAAGGGGAGAATTTAGCTCCCATTGATACTCACTTAAGTTGTAGGTAAAACAACCCATCGAACTGGAAGAAATTTTGTGTCATCAGGAAGACAAGGACCTCAAGTATATATGATTGTAGCTCATAGCTGTAAGTGCTGTGTTTAAAAAGATGATATTCTAGTGCCCTATGGGCTATTTCGTGTGGAATGCTGGTATAAAGTGAGGTCACATCACAGCTCAGCCATGCAAATTTATTTTCCCATCTTTTTTTGTGAAATGAGCATAAAACATCTCTGGTGTCACGTAAATGGCCCAGGGTTCTTAATGCAAGGGGTTGTAACAAGGAGTCTAGCCATTCAGATAGTTTTTCTGTGAATGATCCTATCCCTGACACTATGGGGCGCATAGGTGGGGGGGTTTATGCCTTTATGTGTCTTGGTCAATGCGTGCATGATTGGAATTGAGGGACATTGGACCATAATATATTCTGCTTGCTTACTTGTTAATACGCCACTACCTAAACCATCGTTTATCAGTTTGTTGAGCTTTTTTTGGAACATAGTTGTTGGATTGCACGTTAGTTTTTTATATGTGTCTGTATCTGCTATGAGTTTCAAAATTTGGGTCTTATACATTTCCCTATCTAACACAGTGATACTGCCCCATTTTCCCGACATCTTAATAATGATATCCTTATTATTTTTTAACGATTTTATTTGCCATATTCAGCTCTTTAGAGATATTACAATTCTTATTACAACACTACGAATTTTTGGATAGTTGCTGGAGATCCTTTTCAATTGCCCATTGAAATCTGTCCATAGAGTCTGTCCTGGATGCCAGAGGATGGAAGCTTGGATTTTTTGTGACAAAGTCCGGGGAAAAATGAATATTTCTTGTAGGAAGTTCTGGGTTCAGACTCTCTAAGCATTGGATTGCCCTATGTTCCTCAAACGATAGTAATCTATGGTCGTGGATATTTGTATTGGGTTCTTTGAGATTATAATCTTCGGAGTCTGTTGTCATTTGGGAGCGTGTTGTAGAAATGCCTCTTTACTGTTAAATTCCTTACAAATCGATTAATGTCCAGAAGTGTGTTGAAATTATTGAACGTACGATTAGGGGCAAAATTGAGGCCCAACGAAAGAACCTTGACTTGTGTGGAGTTAGTTCGGATGAGGAAAGGTTGATCACATTAATGCTGGGTGTGGGTTCCTGCGGTTCCGTAGGCGACGGTTTTGTTCCTGGTCTGTTTGGGTGATGTTTCCTACCGCCCCTCCTTTCCCATTTTTTTACTTCCTTGACTTGCTGACTGATTGGTATCCTTGGGAATATAGGATCCTAGAGTTATCACTATCTGAGGCTTCATTTATTCCTTCGATTGAATCAGGTTCAGAGGAGCTAAAACTGACTCTGTTCAGACTGCTGCCGGATCTTCTCTCTTGTCTGCGATTTTTTAAGATGGGTCTGATTTTGTTGTGTACTTTGTCTCTTTTATTCCAATCATACACCTCCTTGTTTGCATAGTCCCTGAGGTCTCGTTGGAATTTATTTTTCTCAGTTTCAGCTATGGATTTATTTAATTTTTACAAGTGTAGAGAAGTACGTTGTTCCAGTATAGTAAAGTCGGGTGAGCTGGAGGAAGCATTAATTTGTTCTTTTAGAGCGGAAATGTCAGTTTCCAATTTCTGTCAATTTGGCCTCCTCTTGTCTGGTAATTAGTTCCATTAGTTTTATAGAACATTCTGTTAATATAAAATTCCAGTGTGTGCTGAATTCTTCAGAGTAGGTAAAAGTAGAACTTTTTCTTAAACGTAGACCCCTTGGGATCATTTGTTTTGTAATATAATTACGTAAAGTCGTCAGGTCCCACCATATCTTAGCCTCCTGTACTGATAGTTTCTCTAGATCATGGAACATTTCCTGTAATGCACGATCACCTCCTTCTGGAGTATCATAATTGCCAAACACTTGGGCGGCCATTTCCACTCTGGAACATCGTGTATCTTGAGACATGGTTATTACTTGTTGTATATATATATATACAGTGAAGGAAATAAGTATTTGATCCCTTGCTGATTTTGTAAGTTTGCCCACTGTCAAAGACATGAACAGTCTAGAATTTTTAGGCTAGGTTAATTTTATCAGTGAGAGATAGATTATATTTAAAAAAAAAAACAGAAAATCACATTGTCAAAATTATATATATTTATTTGCATTGTGCACAGAGAAATAAGTATTTGATCCCCTACCAACCATTAAGAGTTCAGCCTTCTCCAGACCAGTTACATGCTCCAAATCAACTTGGTGCCTGCATTAAGACAGCTGTCTTAAATGGTCACCTGTATAAAAGACTACTGTCCACAGACTCAATTAAACAGTCTGACTCTAACCTCTACAACATGGGCAAGACCAAAGAGCTTTCTAAGGATGTCAGGGACAAGATCATAGACCTGCACAAGGCTGGAATGGGCTACAAAACCATAAATAAGACGCTGGGTGAGAAGGAGACAACTGTTGGTGCAATAATAAGAAAATGGAAGACATTCAAAATGACTTTCAATCGACATCGATCTGGGGCAACATGCAAAATCTCACCTCGTGGGGTATCCTTGATCCTGAGGAAGGTGAGAGCTCAGCCGAAAACTACACCGGGGGAACTTGTTAATGATCTCAAGGCAGCTGGGACCACAGTCACCAAGAAAACTATTGGTAACACATTACGCCGTAATGGATTAAAATCCTGCAGTGCCCGCAAGGTCCCCCTGCTCAAGAAGGCACATGTACAGGCCCGTCTGAAGTTTGCAAATGAACATCTGGATGATTCTGAGAGTGATTGGGAGAAGGTGCTGTGGTCAGATGAGACTAAAATTGAGCTCTTTGGCATTAACTCAACTCGCCGTGTTTGGAGGAAGAGAAATGCTGCCTATGACCCAAAGAACACCGTCCCCACTGTCAAGCATGGAGGTGGAAACATTATGTTTTGGGGATGTTTCTCTGCTTAGGGCACAGGACTACTTCACCGCATCAATGGGAGAATGGATGGAGCCATGTACCGTCAAATCCTGAGTGACAACCTCCTTCCCTCCACCAGGACATTAAAAATGGCTCGTGGCTGGGTCTTCCAGCACGACAATGACCCGAAACATACAGCCAAGGCAACAAAGGAATGGCTCAAAAAGAAGCACATTAAGGTCATGGATTGGCCTAGCCAGTCTCCAGACTTTAATCCCATCAAAAACTTATGGAGGGAGCTGAAGATCCGAGTTGCCAAGCGACAGCCTCGAAATCTTAATGATTTACAGATGATCTGCAAAGAGGAGTCGGCCAAAATTCCATCTAACATGTGTGCAAACCTCATCATCAACTACAAAAAACGTCTGACTGCTTTGCTTGCCAACAAGGGTTTTGCCACCAAGTATTAAGTCTTGTTTGCCAAAGGGATCAAATACTTATTTCTCTGTGCACAATGCAAATAAATATATATAATTTTGACAATGAGATTTTCTGTTTTTTTTTATATAATCTATCTCTCACTGGTAAAATTAACCTAGCCTAAAAATTCTAGACTGTTCATGTCTTTGACAGTGGGCAAACTTACAAAATCAGCAAGGGATCAAATACTTATTTCCTTCACTGTATATATATATATAACCGAAATTCCAGTTAAGTTTTAAAAATTTGTATTTTAAAGCCAGAAGAAAAAATATATATATAAAGAAAAATTGTTGTACTTTAATAACTCTGTGAGTATATTAGTATGTTATAGAACTCTTTAACATTCGGGATATGGTCAAAATACAATTGTGCTTTTGTATTGTGAACCCTATATAACGGGCAGTAGGTGTGCACGGATGGATGCAGCCGTATAGCTATACAAACAAACAGTGGGAGGGATCCTCCAGCTCACCTTGATGCAAGTTTTAGACAGAAGAAAAATGGGCAAAAGTAGATGGTCCAGCGCAGTCAAGTTTAAAACAGAACGTAGTTCCAATTTTATTTGGATGGTTAAAACAAGATCATTCCCGAATGCAAGGGTGAAAATGTAGGTAAAGTGCCTACGCGTTTCAGATGTATACCACGTTCTTCCTCATGGCTTTAATGCTAACAACTATTTGTCAGAACGAGGTTTATATCCGTTGCCAACAGGTGAAAATTAGTGCTGTCATGGTGCTGTCCAGCAGAGTAGTGTTGAACTAAGGAGACGCCTTAGGAACATCGGCAGTCTATAAATAAAAGCTATCCAGCACAGTGGAGCTGTCCAGCAAAAGTGGTGCTGAAACAGAGAGTCGGTGATAGAACATCACTGCTCTAATAGTAAGTTGTGTACTTACAGCATTGTTTGATAGATAGTTATCAATGATAGGATGAGGGATAACAATGATCCAATTTTATCCATGAGTAGTGGATAGAGTATTAATGCTTATTTTTGTTTATTAGGCTGTCGGATATGAACCTCTGCAATACTCACATCGAGATATTAAAACATAAATAGACGCTAAAAAATACATCATTTAAACAGTTTAAGACAATACATGAACTGGAAAAAAGGGAATTATATACTGGTTTTTAAAGGTAATTGGTGTTGAAAAAAATCTTTGTATACTAAACCGCCATTTGATTAACAAGGAATGTGATGGGGGAGGGACCCGTTGGTATGGACAGTTAGGTGTCATCTGTAAAAGCCGTGAGCATTGACAGGTATTATTAATTATTAGACCATATTAAATTCTGCCGATAATTTCATAGATTCTTTCACTAATAATGGAACATTAATTCTTTTTTTATCACAACTTTTTTTTATTTTCACAATCCTGACCCTTATGTAGCGTCTCTGTGATATTTACAGCAAGGCAAGCGTAATCTCGTTTTAAATGACAGGTTACATCGTACAGGTCTTTACCACTTTGGAATTTTTCTCAGACCCTCTCTCTTTCTCCACCATTACATGATCCACTGAAACCAAATATCACAAATTCTCGTCTGTGGATCTTGTCCCCTATATTGGTGGACAGGTAAATTCCCAGAGGAGCCACACCACAGAATAATAAGCCACAAAAGGTTAATCTGTACAAACCATCTAGTCAGGCGGGGTATTAACGTACTGGCTTTACTGGCATAGCTTATACTCCACCCTTTGCCACCCAAACAAGCCCAAGTTGTCCTTTAAAACAGAGAACAAATCCTCATCCGTCAACACATTTGTGCTTGAGTACGCAGCCAAACATGAAGGTGACTCACCACTCACAGGAATCCTGGCATCACCCAAGGGTGCCTCCAAGATTGTTCCAGCAGCTGGACGACCAGTCTCTTGACCGTGGTCAGCTGCAGATCCCAATGATGCAATAGGAGGCAGTCTTCGTCCGTATCCTATGACAACGGTCTCTCCCACCAGCAGCAAGGAGGGGGCAATAAACTCCTTTTGGAGTCTACACCTGTCTCACCACTGATGCTACCGACTGCCCTCCATAGTCTGCCTGTACATTATAATCACAGGACTGCTCCTCCCACCACACCTCGAGCCATCCATGCCCCTACTGCTTCCTCTGGGGTAGAGCAGAACCCTGCCTCATGGACCTGTTAGATGAGGGTGCAGTACAAGGACTGACTCCTCCTTCCTCTACACCAGCGCTGTCCCACATCCCCGGACCACTTTACTGCAAGCCGGGAACTTCCGGCCATGCCACATGCAGGGAAGGGGGGGGGTGGAGGAACTATTTTTAGAGCATAACACTTCCCTCTAAAAAGCATGGGACAACAATAACAGTCCATAAGCTTTTGGAAAGGGCTCTTCAGCTCCTTTGCTTTTGGAAAATGGACACCAGCTGCCAGACTCCAGCCATCCCTTAATAAGTGGATTTCCACGCCGTTGCATTCACTCCACCACTGAGGACCCTGTGTGGTAACAATCCTGAATCTTTTTGGAGAACTGTTGCCTACTAGGCACAGGTAACCCTTTATAACGACTCAGAAAAAATAATTGTGTTAACCATTTAAGATTACATTGATAATAAACATTAATTTAAACTATATAAGCAATATACCCATAAGCTCCATAATTCTAGGCACCCAAGGGGCCTTACAATAGAATACACTTGTTATGCTACTTTTTACCATAAAATGGGGGTTTGCCATACAGCACAGGCAAGGGGGGGCATGTTATTTTGTTTCATTTTTGAGGGGTTAACCCGACGGAAACCTCAGACGGAATCCCTCAACGGAAGGGCAGCGGTGATGTGAACAGGTCCTTAGTGTCGTCTTTTTCTTTATTTTCTATTTGTACATTATACCTGAGATAAATAACTATGTCCCTAGTGTGTTATACATATTAGGCTGGGTTCACACGACCTATTTTCAGACGTAAACGAGGCGTATTATGCCTCGTTTTACGTCTGAAAATAGGGCTACAATACGTCGGCAAACATCTGCCCATTCATTTGAATGGGTTTGCCGACGTACTGTGCAGACGACCTGTTATTTACGCGTCGTCGTTTGACAGCTGTCAAACGACGACGCGTAAAAATACAGCCTCGTCAAAAGAAGTGCAGGACACTTCTTTGGACGTTTTTGGAGCTGTTTTCTCATAGACTCCAATGAAAACAGCTCCAAAAATGGACGTAGAAAAACGCAGCGAAAAACGCAGCGAAAAATGCGAGTTGGTCAAAAAACGTCTGAAAAGCAGGGTCTGTTTTCCCTTGAAAACAGCTCTGGATTTTCAGAAGTTTTTGGTCACTACGTGTGCACATACCCTTAGTGTCTATAACATGTATCAGGAGCATATTATCACACCTTTGATTCTTTACAGATGACTGATCCCAGTGAGAAGAAGGAACGTGACATATAACCCTGTCAGCAGCAAGAAAGGAATCACAAGACACGTAATTAATATTTATATTAATTACTGATAACACTCAGGCTAGATATGAGTTCTAGACCCGCAGAGGTGTGATAGTATCTTCCTGATACATCAGAATATATGTGTTTTTAACCGCTTCCCGACCGCCCACTGTATATTCACGTTGGCATTTGCTGGGCTCTGTGCAGTGCCGACGTGAATTCACGGTGGGTGTTAAAAGCGCGATCCGGGTGTCTCAGAGTAGCGCTGACACCCGGATCGCGCTGTTAACCCCTGCCTCTGGTCCTGGAGTCATGACCGGGACCTAATTGGTTCAGGTCCCAGTCATGTGATCGCAGGGAAAGCTTGTTGTAGCAACGAACTGGAAAGTTTGTTACTACAACAAACTGGAAAGTTTGTTGCTACAACAAACTTTCCCGGGGACCGATTGCGGGTGCTTCAGTCGGTTATAAGGCAGAACCGGAGGCCATACAACGGCCCCTGGGTCTGCCATGCACAGCAGCCTATGAGAACCAGCCGGAGGCCGGTCCTCCTAAGCTTCCTGTCAGTGTGACTCTCAGCGTCACACTGACAGTTTATAATACGTTACACTACCTAGGTGGTGTAATGTATTATAGCAGCGATCAGTGCTGCCAGTCTTCAAGTAAAAAGTAAAAGTAATAAAAATGTTTTATAAAAGTGTAAAAACAAGTTATAAAAGTTACAAAAACAAAAAATGCTTTTTTTCCCTATAATAAGTCTTTTATTATAGGGAAAAAATTAAAATGTTAAAAAAAGTACACATATTTGCTATCACCGCGTTCATAACGACCAAAACTATAAAACGATAATATTATTTTTCCCGAACGGTGAACAGCGCAAAAAAAATAATTAAAAAACTATGTCAGAATCACAATTTTTTTTGGTCATCAACCCTCCAAAAATATAGAATAAAAAGTGATCAAAAAGTCGCATGTACCCTAAAATAGTACCAATAAAAACGACAACCCGTCCCGCAAAAAACAAGCCCTTACACAGCTTTTTTGACTGAAAAATAAAAAAGTTATGCCTCTCAGAATATGGTGACACAAAAAATAAATAATTTAATCGAAGAGTAATTTTATTGCGCAAATGCCACAAAACATAAAAAAACTATATACATCTAGTATCGCCGTAATCGTATCGAATAAAGTAAAATTTCATTTATAGCGCACGGTGAAAAGTGTAAAAAAAAAAAGACAAAAAACATTGTCAGAATTGTTTTTTTGTCACTTTGCTTGCCAAAAAAAATCTAATTTAAAGTGATAAAAAAATCACATGTACCCTAAAATGGTACCAATGAAAACTACTGATTGTCCCGCAACAAATAAGTCCTCGCACGGCTCCGGTGAAGAAAAAATAAAAAAAAGTTCTGGCTCTCAGAATATAGCGACAGAAATTATGCAGTGTCCAAAAGCTGATAAGATCAGGCGCCATTTATCAGTGCGACATTGGCCACATATCTGCGGATTATTATTTTTTTACCGAATTATTATATCCTCTTATTATGTCCTGATGTACTCTGCCCAATTCACACATACCCCCACTTCATGAACTGAAATAAAAGCAAAACCCCAAACAGAACAGTTACCAAGCAAACTCTGCGCTCCAAAAGCCAAATGGCGCTCCCTCCCTTCTAAGCCCCACAGCGTGCCCAAACACCAGCTTACGTCCACATATATGATATTTTATATCTGGGAGAACCTGCTCAACATTGTATGAGGTACTTGTCTTCAGTGGCACAAACTGGGCACAACATATTGTGCGTTAAAATGGCATATCAGTGGAAAATTTAAATTTTCACTTTGCACAATCCGCTGCGCATTAACGCCTTCGCGCACCACGACTTAATAGCATGTCGTGGTGCGGGGGGTTATATATGGAGCGGGCTCATGCGCTGCGCCCGCGCCATATTCTGCAGGTGTCCCACTTTTGGGGTATTTCCACTGTTTTGGCACTACAAGACCTCTTCAAACCTGACATGGTGCCTAAAATATATTCTAAAAAAAGGAGGCCCCAAAATCCACTAGGTGCTCCTTTGCTTCTGAGGCCGGTATTTCAGTCCCTTTTCACACTAGGGCCAACATGTGGGATATTTCTAAAAACTGCAGAATCTGGGCAATAAATATTGTGTTGCGTTTCTCTGGTAAAACCTTCTGTGTTACAGAAAAAAATGTATTACAAATAATTTGCAGCAAAAAAAAAAAAATTTGTCAATTTCCCCTCTACATTGCTTTAATTCCTGTGAAATGCCTAAAGGGTTAAGAAACTTTCTGAATGCTGTTTTGAATACTTTGAGGGGTGTAGTTTTTAATATGGGTTATGGGGTCTATCTAGTACATAAGGCCCTCAAAGCCGTTTTAGAACGGAACTGGTCCCTGTAAAAATCGCCTTTTGAAATTTTGTTGAAAATGTGAGAAATTGCTGGTAAAGTACTAAGCCTTGTAACGTCCTAGAAAAATAAAATAATGTTCAAAAAACTATGCAAGTATAAAGTAGACATATGGAATATGTGAAATAGTAACTATTTTGTGTGGTATTACTATCTGTTTTACAAGCAGATACATTTAAAATTATTTTAAATTTTGATGTTTTTCACAAATAAGCAATGAATTTATTGACCAAATTTTCCACTAATATAAAGTACAATATATCACAAGAAAACAATCTCAGAATCACTTGGATAGGCAAAAGCATTCCGGAGTTATTACCACATAAAGTAACACATGTCAGATTTGAAAAAATGGGGCTGGTCCTGAAGGCCAAAATGAGCTCGGTCTTGAAAGGGTTAACATGTATATCTTCTATAGACAATATCTAGTATAACACAACCATATCTCAGGTACAGAGGGGAGGAACATCTCTGTTCTTTACCCGCTGTTTTGTAGTCAGGACTCCCCTTTTATTTTTAATATCATTTTTAATAGCTATTCAGTCTTCGATTAACCCTTTCAGGACCAGGCTAAGTTTAATTTTTATGCTTTTGTTTTTTTACTTCCCGCCTTCCAAAAGTCATAACTCTTTTATTTTTTCGTTGACACAGCCATATGAGGGCTTAATTTTTAAAGGACAAATTTTACCATATCTCAGGTACAGAGGTGAGGAACATGTCTATTATTTTACCCTCTGTTCTCTAAAGTCAGAAATCCACCTTTTATTTCCAATAGAATATAATTGTTATGGTCCTTTTGACCATAAAATTTGGCATGAGGGGAGGCTAGTGAGGACGAGTAATGTATTTGACCTTGCATTGTTACTGGCAGTATGATGACAAGAAACCCATGTTTGATGCAGGTTTCTTTTAGGGTATGTTCACACGTAGTCAACAAAAACGTCTGAAAATCCAGAGCTGTTTTCAAGGGAAAACAGACCCTGCTTTTCAGACGTTTTTTTACCAACTCGCATTTTTCGCGGCGTTTTCACGCCGTTTTTGCTGCGTATTTTACGTCCGTTTTTGGAGCTGTTTTCATTGGAGTCCATGAGAAAACAGCTCCAAAAACGTCCAAAGAAGTGTCCTGCACTTCTTTTGCCGAGGCTGTATTTTTACGCGTCGTCGTTTGACAGCTGTCAAATGACGATGCGTAAATAACAGGTCGTCTGCACAGTACGTCGGCAAACCCATTCAAATGAATGGGCAGATGTTTGCCGACGTATTGTAGCCCTATTTTCAGACGTAAAACGAGGCATAATACGCCTCCATTACGTCTGAAATTTGGCCGTGTGAACATACCCTTAGTAGGCCGGTAATGTTTGCAAAACGACTAAAAGGAAATACAAAAAACTGTTCTTAGCAGAGAGGCACAGTCACTTAAAATATTACACAAAATGGCGGCAATTTCAGGCAATGCAGGAAATGGGGTTTTACCAGCTTGGTTTCCTTGGGACAGAGCTCGGACTCTTCCCTGATACAGGGGTAACCCATCGTCTAAATAACAGGGAGGCTTCACGCAACTCCCACTTGTTACATCCAATGCTGCCTCTTTCACAGCAATCATCTGTGGGGAGGTTCTTATCTTATCCCTGGTTCTATGAAGCAGTGTCGAGCCCAAAATGAAAAGCCTCAGTAGCAGCTCCAATACTAAAAGAATGAGAGCTGTAATCCAGATGTGAAAGGCCCAACCCTTGTACGCATTTCTTAAAGACAGCCTGAGGACGCACAGCAATGAAACGCAGAAAACAACACACTGGGCACGATTCCCCCTCATGAATTTTAGTCAAACAAATCTCAAAACCTTTTCCCTTCCTGTCAGTTTTTGAATGATACAACATTATTCTCAACACACTATCCTGAAAAAAACACATCGGTTACTTGATTACCGCCCTGCACCCGTTTTGAGGGACTAACCAATTTGCCAACCCTAAAAGCCCCATAGAAAGCCCAAGAGAAAGCCAATTGAAACAACAACCTCTCATAATCTGAATGGGATATCCTGTGCAACTGAGAAAATGTCCCTCCAACATTGCAAAAGACACCAGCCCACGCTTATCCTGCCCGACATGCCCTTTTTGAAAATTCTGCAGAGCCCGCCGTATCAAAAAATGCTTAGTAACATCCGTACAACCAATTAACTTAAAGAAAAAGGAAAGTGCCGCTACCGACTTAACAACAGAGGAAGCTGAACATCCACTCTCCATAAGAGATAACAAAAAACAGAACATCCCCTCTAAGGCACTAAAATGACTCCTTTGACTACACCACGAATCCTCCAGCTGGAACCATCTCACCCAGATCTTGGTATAAGCATCCCACGTAGCAGGGGCCAGCGAACGCTTCGCCCACCATATCAGACGAGCCACACCACCCTCCAATGGTGCTCGGGGCAAGAAACTGGATCCCTCTCTGCCTCTGGAGCTAGCCAACGGAAACGATCCCACTGCAATCGAGATAAAGCATTTGTAATGTCATTGGAAACTCCAGGAACATGATGAGCCCTAAATAGAATGTTCCATCTCAAACACAGCAGGACCAACTGGCGTAGCACTGTGATCACCGGGGGGGAATTGGCGGACAAACTATTAATAGCGCACACGACCGCCATGTTATCATAGTGAAAAAACACTGACCGATTGGACAAAAGCTGTGCCCAAATTTCCACCGCAACAAGAATGGGAAACAACTCCAGAAAACAAAGATTACCCGTCAAACCACACTCCCTCCACTCTACTGGCCAAGTACCAACACACCATTTTCCCTGAAAATACGTCCCGAAACCGATATAACTGGAAGCATCAGTAGACAATTGCATCTCCACATTCGAAACTCCCTCTGCAATCCATAATGACCTGCCGTTATATTCTACCAAAAAGGAATCCCAAACCCTCAAATCCGTCTTATGCACCTTGCCAAGGCGAATAAAATGGTGGGGACATCTAACTCCAGCAGTTGCTTGTGCTAAGCGCCTACAAAAAACACGGCCCATGGGCATAATTCTACAGACAAAATTGAGTTTCCCCAATAATGATTGCAGGAGCCGCAGGGTGATTTTTATTCTCACCAGAGCCTCCTGCACCGTTGCCCGCAGATCAATAAGTTTTGCCTCTGGCAACCTACATTCCATTGCCTGGGAATCAATTTCAATTCCCTAAAAACAGATCGTTGTGGTTGGTCCTTCTGTTTTTTCAAACGCCAACGGAACCCCAAAGTCAACAAAAACATCTATCACTGCCCATAGCAATATTGCACACGACGGCCGAGCCGCAGGGCCCACACAAAATAAGTCATCCAAATAATGAATAACTGCTTTAGAGCCGAGTAATGTATTTGACCTTGCATTGTTACTGGCAGTATGATGACAAGAAACCCAGGTTTGATGCAGGTTTCTTTTAGTAGGCCGGTAATGTTTGCAAAACGACCAAAAGGAAAAAAGGAAATACAAAAACTGTTCTTAGCAGAGAGGCACAGTCACTTAAAATATTACACAAAATGGCGGCAATTTCAGGCAATGCAGGAAATGGGGTTTTACCAGCTTGGTTTCCTTGGGACAGAGCTCGGACTCTTCCCTGATACAGGGGTAACCCATCGTCTCAGCAACTAAATAACAGGGAGGCTTCACGCAACTTCCACTTGTTACATCCAATGCTGCCTCTTTCACAGCAATCATCTGTGGGGAGGTTCCTGCACTCCACCGCCACAGCAATGGGTACTCTCTGGCTTCAGGGCCTACTAAGCCCTGCTTGCACAATAGTTGCTGATTTATGGGTCGCAGCCCTTGCACCTGAACCCATTAGGTGTGAACAGTCGCCTTTTATCAAATTTAAAAACAGCCCCTTTGTGAGTTATTCAATGTTCCGACACTGATTACATGCCCATACTACACTGTTTTTGCACACTAAAGTAAATAATAAAGACAGTGCCCGAGCCGGTTTTCCCGGTGCCTGCAATAAACAGGGTCAGCCACCATTGTCTGAACAGTGTTACATAGCAGTGAGCTTTGCTGACGTGAGCATCTGCACAGCTCAGAACATGTAAGCACAGGTCCTGTGACTAAAACAACACATACAAATGCTTCCTGGCCACTAGGTGGCAGCATCGCAATGGAAGTATATATGCATATAGTGACCGCTCATCTCCTCTAGTCCCGACCTATAAAGGAAATACAGTGTTAAACATGCATAACACAAAAGCATTGAAAGAGACAGAAAAATCTATCTCTACATTACTCCATACGGCTCCTCTCGTGAATAGGGGAGACTCCCTTCAATACCTTTCATTGCCCCCTTGCCTTATTTGGTGTCATTCCCGGCACCAGGAAAAATAAGCAACTAAAATAACTGAACAAAAACACAGATTCCTTTCACACAAATTGGGCCTTCTTCCGACAGTCTCTGAAGGCCCTGTTAGACTCAGTTCAGGCCCTCTTCAAAATTACCTGGGCCTCAGGCTCAAAGCTTAGTGGTTACAGTCTCTCACAGGTGAGGCACATACTTAACAATTGCAGTCTCATACTCAAGGTCCCAGGACTCCCTTCTTTGTCTCAGTCTCATGCACAGCCTCTTGTCTTTCTCTTGCTGGGAGACTCCTCTCTACCCGCCTCTTGAACGCTTCCTTGTGGCGCATTACAGCTACTGAAATGCAGCCTTTCCTGGCTCCACAGCCTCTTGCTGGAGCTAGTCATCTTTCTTGAGGGAAAGGTGCACTTGGCAAGAGCGTACTCATGACGGTACAAGGGCGACAAGGGGCCACACAAACACTCTCCTATCTAATAAATATACAACGACACAATTAAAATTGGAAGGTGCTTGTCACAGCTTTATTGAATGTTTTCTTTTACAGAACCTGAGAATATATAAAAACAAGTATAAACATAATTAACATATTAAGATTATGTGGCTAAGTCCTTGACAACCTCCAAAACATAAATAAAGCAATACCCTTAAACCACTAGCCGTGACCATATAAGCTACAGTGGCGTCACCACGGGTATGCTAAAGCACCACGCTTCCCAGGGTCCGCCCCTTAGAGAAGCCCAAATCCATAGCTTTAAAATAAAACCAATATATTGTGTCAAAGACAGCAATATATAAAAACATAAATAGTGTTGCCAAGGACCCGCCACAGCATGAAAACTTGACTCCTTAAATTTTCATGCTCCGCCACACTTGAAAAACCAACTCCAGGCCTTCTTGGAGGCCAAAATGTAAAACATCCAGGCCCACATCTGTTAAGTGAACCCCATCCTTTCCAATGTACGCGCCCCGATCCTCCAACAGTGGGTGACGAACTACCAACCCACCATTGAGGCGAACAAACTTGGCCACTGTCTTATTAATCTTATCCCTGGTTCTATTCAGCGCCGACAATGACTGCGCATTGCGCCATTTTACCCGCTGTACAATTTCGGACCATATAATCAAAAGCCCAGGATGGGCGTCTAAAAAACATAAGAAGTCCCTCTTAATGTTCCTAATGAGGTTCCGCATGGGATAACTCCCGATGTCATTACCCCCAGCATGAATTATCAAAATATCAGGTAGACCCCAGGACCTAACCGCATCCTGAAACAAAGGCCTTACCTGATCCCAGGTCAGGCCACGAACTCCGAACCAGTGTACCTCCACCTCATCCTTATCTAAATCCAAATACCTACCATTCGGACACACACGGGCACGCCTTTCAGCCCAGTAAATATAGGAATGGCCAAGAAGCCAAACCACACATTTCGCAGAACCTGAAAGCAACAGAAAATTAGTCACACAGAACAAGAATGACATCCCCACCCAAAATAAACCCAAGATAAAGAAATCAACATTCCAGCAAATGCGTCCTAACATAGGAACGAAAACGGCTGGACTCCCAGCGGCCAATCCTCTTAACTGAAGCAGTGTCGAGCCCAAAACAAGAAACCTCAGTAGCGGCTCCAATCCTAAAAGAATGTGAGCTGTAATCCAGATGTGAAAGGCCCAAACCTTCTACGCATTTCTTAAAGACAGCAATAAATTGATATCTGGACAATGCTGACCCATCCGCATGCACCAGCAAAGAGGAAGAACCCTGAGGACACATAGCCATGAAACGCAGAAAACACCCCACTGGGCACGATTCCCCCATATGAATTTTAGTCAAACAAATCTCAAAACCTTTTCCCTTCCTGTCAGTTTTGGAATGATACAACATTATTCTCAACACACCATCCCGAAAAACCACATCGGTTAAATGAATACCGCCCTGCCCCCTTTTTGAGGGACTAGCAAATTTGCCAACCCGAAAAGCCCCATAGAAAGCCCAAGAAAAAGCCAATTGAAACAACAACCTGTTAAGGATCTGCCAGGCACAGCTTCTGTATCCACGCCCATAGGTAATCAGTCTGCACCTGCTTCTATGTCTGTGAGACTGGCCACAGCCTGGCCAGACGGAGCTAGCTCCCACCCTCTGTCTATTTATACCTGCCTTTCCTGTTCCTCCTTGCTTGTGATTCTTCTCATTTTGTTTCCTGGCCCTGCTGCAGCTTCTTGCACCATTTGACCCTGCTTCATATTGACCCTGGCTTACTGACTACTCTCCTGCTCTGCGTTTGGTACCTCGTACACTCCTGGTTTTACTCGGCTTGTTCACTACTCTCCTGCTCTGCGTTTGGTACCTCGTACACTCCTGGTTTGGTTTGACTCGGCTTGTTCACTACTCTCCTGCTCTGCGTTTGGTACCTCGTACACTCCTGGTTTGACTCGGCTTGTTCACTACTCTCCTGCTCTGCGTTTGGTACCTCGTACACTCCTGGTTTGACTCGGCTCGTTCACCACTCTTGTTGCTCACGGTTTTGCCGTGGGCAACTGCCCCTTTTCCCTTGCTTCTGTGTACCCTTGTCTGTTTGTCTGTCGTGCACTTATTGAGCGTAGGGACCGTCAGTCGCCCAGTTGTACCCCGTCGCCTAGGGCGGGTCGTTACAAGTAGGCAGGGACTGAGTGGCGGGTAGATTAGGGCTCACTTGTCTGTTTCCTTACCCCCATCATTATACAACCTCTCATAATCTGAATGGGATATCCTGCGCAACTGAGAAAAAAGTCCCTCCAACATTGCAAAAGACACACTTATCCTTCCCGTCATGTCCTTTCTGAAAACCCTGCAGAGCACGCCGTGTCAAATAAATGCTTAGTAACATCCATACAACCAATTAACTTAAAGGAAAGTGCCGCTACTGACTTAACAACAGAGGAAACTGAATACCCACTCTCCATAAGAGATAACAAAAACAAAACATCCCCCTAAGGCACTAAACGGACTCCCTTGACTACACCACGAATCCTCCAGCCGGAACCATCTCACCCAGATCTTGTTATAAGCATCCGACGTAGCAGGGGCCAGCGAACATTTCGCCCACCATTTCAGACGAGCAACACCACCCTCCAAAGGTGTTCGGGGCAAGAAGCCGGATCCCTCTCCGCCTCTGGAGCTAGCCGACGGAAATGATCCCACTGCAACCGAGATAAAGCATCCGCAATGTCATTGGAAACACCGGGAACATGATGAGCCCTAAATAGAATGTTCCACCTCAAGCACAGTAGGACCAACTGGCGTAACACTGTGATCACCGGGGGGGAATTGGCGGACAAACTATTAATAGCGCACACAACTGCCATGTTATCACAGTGAAAAACCACTGACCGATAGGACAAAAGGTGTCCCCAAATTTCCACCGCAACTAGAATGGGAAACAACTCCAGAAAACAAAGGTTACCTGTCAAACCACACTCCCTCCACCCTAGTGGCCAAGTACGAACACACCATTTCCCCTGAAAGTACACTCTGAAACCGATAGAACCGGAAGCATCAGTACACAATTGTATCTCCACATTCGAAAGTCCTGCTGCAATCCATAATCATCTGCCGTTATATTCTACCAAAAAGGAAACCCAAACCCTCAAATCCGCCTTATGCTCCTTGCCAAGGCAAATAAAATGGTGGGGACTTCTAACACCAGCAGTTGCTTGCGCCAAGCGCCTACAAAAAAAAACCGGCCCATAGGCATAATTCTATAGGCAAAATTAAGTTTCCCCATTAAAGATTGCAGGAGCCGCAGGGTGATTTTTGTTTTCACCAGAGCCTCCTGCACCGTTGCCCACAGATCAACAAGTTTTGCCTCCGGCAACCTACATTCCATTGCCTGGGAATCAATTTAATTTCCCAAAAAAAAGAGCGTCGTGGTTGGTCCCTCCGTTTTTTCAAACGCCAACGAAACCCCAAAGTCATCAAAAACATCAATCACAGCCTGTAAATATTGCACACGACGGCCGAGCCGCAGGGCTGACACAAAAGAAGTCATCCAAATAATGAATCACTGCTTTAGAGCCGGCTCGTTCATGGACCACCCACTCCAAAAATGTGCTGAAGGCTTCGAAATAGGCACAAGAAATAGAGCACCCCATAGGAAGGCACCTATCAATATAAAAAAGGTCATCAAACGAGCACCCCAGCAAGTGCATGGATTCTGGGTGCACTGGCAAAAGGCGAAACGCAGACTCCACATCCACCTTAGCCATCAGCGCCCCCTGCCCCGCCGTCCTAACCAAACGAACCACCTGATCAAATGACGTATAGGAAACCCGCGTCAAAGACTCAATATCATCATTCACCGAAGAGCCCTTTGGATAAGATAAATGATGTATAAGCCGAAATTTTCCCGCCTCCTTCTTGGGGACAACCCCCAGCGTGGAGACACGCAAATTGGAAATAGGAACATTAGAAAAGGGGCCTAACATTCTACCCAACAAAACTTCCTTCCACAACTTGTCTTGTACCACTTCTGGATGATCCCGCACCGAACGCAGATTATTAGCCATCAAAACCCCCACCCCCGGGGAGAACAGAATCCTAAATCCATCCCCAAAACCGTTCAATAACAGCTGCGCCTTCTCCCTGTTGGGGTACATCTTTAGCCAAGGCGTCATAGCGTCCAGGTTCACTGGACTCACCCCCTTTAGCAGGACGATCCCCTGGCTTCGTCGTGCCTCCTCGTGCCCGCTTAAAACACTTGAAGACGGGGTGGTTACCACCCCTACACCCGGCACATTCGTGTCTATAGACACAATTAGTTCCCGATTTACAGGTGCTCTCGTTGTAGAGTCAGCAGACCCCTTTTTTTTTAAACTCCCAAATGAACCCGCTCATCTAGACCCGCCGAGTTAGGACTGAAAGGGTTATGCAAACCCGCAACTTCAACACGCCCCATCCTGACCAGCCCCCTTTGGTGTAGTCATAAGGCGCATCCAAAGGCTTATGTCCTTATGATCCCACCACAGGGATGACTGAACCGCCATACGCTGACGAAACTGCTCGTCATATTTAAGCCAAGCAGTTCCCCCATACGTTCTATAAGCCTCCCAAATAGAATCTGGTAGCCTAATAATACGCTGAGCAGCAGCGCCATTGTGTGGTCAATGCAGGGAAATGCACACTATGTCTATTATATATTTTAGAAAGTTTGTTTGAAGCCCGATTGTGATACGCTAAACAGCAGCGCCATCGTGTGGTCAATGCTGAGAAATCTCACTAAATTGAATGTAATGCAGGCAGCCTAGTGATACGCTGAGCAGCAGCACCATCGTGTGGTCAATGCAGGGAAATGCACACTATATCTATTTATTATATATTTTAGAAAGTTTGTTTGAAGCCCGATAGTGATACGCTAAGCAGCAGCGCCATCGTGTGGTCAATGCTGAGAAATCTCACTAAATTGAATGTAATGCAGGCAGCCCTAGTGATACGCTTAGCAGCAGCGCCATAGTGTGGTCAATGCAGGGAAATGCACACTATATCTATTATATATTTTAGAAAGTTTGTTTGAAGCCCGATTGTGATACGCTAAGCAGCAGCACCATCGTGTGGTCAATGTTGTGAAATCTCACTAAATTGGATGTAATGCAAGCAGCCTAGTGATACGGTGAGCAGCAGCACCATCATGTGGTCAATGTAGGGAAATGCACACTATATATATATATATATATATATATATATATATATATATATATATATATATATATATATATATATATATATATATATATAGTATTATACAAAAAATAGAGACCAGAAGCAGCACTCAAAATAGCAAAAAATGTGAATTTATTTACCCAACAAATGCTTCCATGGAGGAAGTGAAACGTTGCTTTGTTGGGTAAATAATTCACATTTTTTGCTATTTTGAGTGCTGCTTCTGGTCTCTATTTTTTGTATATTCATGAGGAGTGCGTCCCTCCTTTTATTGAAGCTAGCACCAGCCGATTTTGGTATTCACACTGTGCTGCTCCTACTATCGTGTCGAGCCTATACTAGTGGGACGAGGAGTCTTTAGCACGTGCATATTACAACATGGAGCAGTCAGGGGCTCTGAATATTTCACCCAACATTTTTTCCTACACCACAGAGGATGTGGATAGGATCCTGAATGGTTCATTAGGAGATGGGACTTTCCTTGGGGTTCCAGCGAAGATTGACATCAAACGTGGTTTTGAATATGAGTCAAGGAGATACATCAACTTGAGATTACACCTGTCTATCCTGGGGGAATATTACAGACACCAGATTATTCCAAGAGGATTAAGATCACATTTGAAACCTAACCTTTTTCCGAATAATACGGACTTTTGTACTAGTCTGGAAGGTCTATCTAACAAGTATGCTTTGGATGTTATTTTACTCAACATTGAATTTCTCCAGAAGGAGATTGAATGCTGTAGATCTAAAAAAGCAGAGTTTGAAGAGAAACTGCATACTGTTATGGAGAATGATGAGCTTACGGGATATCATGACAAATTCCAGGGTATTCTACTTAAATTTCAACGTGAACAGGAGGAGGTTAAACGGCATAAATGGTTTCGGGATAGAGATGATTATGCTACAGGCAAGATTTATAACTGGAAGAAGGATCAACAGCCACAACAGAAGAAATCCACCTGGAGGGATATGAAAGGAAGATTCCAAAGAAATAAGGACTCTCCTGTATCTGATTTTTTAGGGGAGACGTCTACCACAGTGGAGGTAAATCAACACGCACAAGGAGAGGTGGCAGAAGGTACAACCGAGGATACAAGAGTAAAGAATGTGAAACAGCTAAGGTCAACAGCACTATTGAAAAAGAAGTTTCCTCCAACCATCAATTAGTGGTAAATATCTCCAACCATACTCTGTCTGTTGATGAAATGTCGGTTTTACATAAAGGGCTATCTTTTTGCCCCATTCAAAATATGGATTGGCTGCAACTTGACATTGATCTAAATATTTTTTTTAGATCAGTTAGAATCAAGACATGGTTTTCCCAGCAGTCCAATCCTGTGATTAATCCAGAGCTGGATACAGAATTGTGTTTAAAACGTTGGGGTTTATTTAACAAGAGCAATTTTCAACCACCCACTTGTATGCAGGTGGTTGAAACATTTATCTCATCTGTACTCAAAGATGTTGCAGATTTTAAACGTGAATGCTGCTCGGGCCTTTCTGCGAATACCCGACATAATTTGTCCATCAGAGAGAAAGTGGCTTTAGATGGATTGGTCCACAACGACGACCTTATCATTAAACCTGCTGACAAAGGGGGAGCGGTCGTCGTTATGGACCGAACCCTATATTTAACAGAAGTTTATAGACAGTTGAATGATACGGTTGTGTATAGGAGGGTTGCGTCTGATCCAATCAAGGATATTCAGAAACGAATCAGGGTGTTAGTTGACAATGCGTTTGCCAACGATATGATCGATAGGGATCTTTATAACTTCTTAACTCCACTATATCCGATAACCCCTATACTGTACTGTCTGCCCAAAATACACAAACGTATCACGAATTCCCCTGGGAGACCCATTGTCTCGGGTAGGGATTCGCTCCTTAATCCTCCTGCCATTTTTCTTGATAAGATTCTGAGAAAGTTTGCTGTGTCAGCTAGATCCTACATCAGGGACACAGCTGATTTTTTAAACAAGATTAGGGACATTGTTATTCCTACTGGGGCCTTATTGGTCTCATTTGATGTGACATCCCTTTATACCTCAATCACCCATGGGAGAGGTATGACTAGTGTGGATAAAGCTCTAAATGGCACTGAGTTCTCCTGTGAGTGCAGGGAATTCCTGATGGGCCTTCTTGATATAGTGTTAACCTGCAACTACTTCCTTTTTAATGATGAATACTTTATACAACTCCGTGGCACAGCTATGGGGTCCAATGTGGCCCCTACGTATGCCAACATTGTTATGGCGGATATGGAGGAGACGTCGATCTATGTATCCCACCACTTCACTTCGGTGCTGGGGTGGTGGCGATACATAGATGACGTCTTCCTCATCTGGACGGATGATTTGCCTAGCTTGAATACATTTTTTGACTACTTGAATTCAATTGACTTAGATATCAAATTTACTATGGTGGTATCTGATACCAATGTTCAATTTCTTGACACCATGGTATATATACATAACAACAAACTCATGACGGATTTATATGTTAAAGAGACTGACTGTAACAACTTACTTAGTTTCGATAGTCATCACCCTAGGGGTATGATCAATTCTCTACCGTATAGCCAGCTTTTGAGGGTTAAGCGGATTGTTGATGATCCGGTTTGTTTAGAACATAATCTTGACATGATGGTAGGGAAGTTTCTGGACAGAGGGTATCCAGTAAGACTTTTGAGGAAACATACCTATAAAGTGCAGAGAGCTGATAGGACACAACTGAGACAGGTCAGCAAGAAAAATCAGCAGACCGTTGCTAGACTCCCTATGGTCTCTACATACAATATATACAGTTCTGATGTGGCAGGGATCATTAAAAAACATTGGAGGATCCTAGGTAATTTCTATGATGGAGTAACAGAATTTCAATCGCCCCCCTTATTTTCTTATAGGAGATCATGGAATTTAAGGGATAAACTTGTTAGGAGTGATGTCAATATAAAGAACAGTCGGGCTAAAAATATACCACAGGATTTGACTCGTAATGGTTGCTTCCCCTGTATGTCCTGTGACAGTTGCGCAATTATTCTGAAAGGTAATTCATTTACACATCCCACTACTGGTAGAACCTTCAACATTACTTCACACTACACATGTAGAAGTGATTTTGTAATATACATCCTACAATGCCCTTGCAACTTGATATATGTGGGTGAAACCACAACTGAATGTAGATTAAGACTTAACAATCATAAATCGAGTATACGGACGAAGAAAGTTGAACTTCCTGTACCTAGACATTTTGTGGAGATGGGACACAGTGTACACCAGCTTAGATTCTGCATTATTGATAGGGTTCCCCCACTTAAGAGAGGGGGTAATAGAGAATTGATCCTCAAACAACGTGAGGTTCAATGGATTAATAGATTGAATTCTCTTCATTCAAATGGTCTCAATATGGATTACCCTTTGAATGTATTCAGATAATGTTTATCTTTACTTCTAGGACGAGTGAGTCCGGTCATTGTCTATGAAGCTTTCCATTATCTACCCATATTCTGTTTAATCGTACCTGTGCTACCCTTGGGAATTCTCTTGCCTGGTGATACCTTTCTATGTTCTATTCATTACTCTGAAAAATATTTGTTTTGATGTATGGAAATAGTAGTTACTTCAATATGATTGATTTTAATGTACTTATTTGTCTTTCTTTTGTAGATGGGAGACTTGAAATTGTTTATGGAAGACGTTTGCCAACTGGAACAAGGAATGCTAGATATAAATGTTTTTTGTCTAAACTACAGATTTCAGAATAAACATTTTGAAAAATCAAATAATTTAAATACTATTTGTATCATGTGTTTGAATATGGGGTGCTGACTTTGCACTATTTTATTGTATTTAGCTGTCAGTATAATTGATGTTGTTCAGTCATCACCATAGTTGTGAATGCTTGCTCTATATTGGGGAGTTTTTTAGAGCTGGATATGTGGTATTGATCTTCATTTTTCCCAAAGATCCCGGTTATAAGTGATATTCTGTACCTTTGTGCTGATGGTGAATCGATACATCGGTGGGAGTACGCTTTGTGAGACTTGTGACTTCTGTATTTTATATGCGGACGTTTTGTTGTCTCTAGGGACGCAAGGAGTTAAATGCTGACAATAGTACCACGTATGTCTGGCTATAGCTCTTACATACTTCACCTATAAATTCGGGAGCATGATATTCATAACTTTAACTTAAGTTGTTATTATAGTCTGACTATTGTTAATAGAGATGAGCGAACCGGGACAACCGAACCCGGTTTCGGTCCGAACTTCCGGTAAAGTTCGGTTCGCAGCGAATCCGAACTTCACCGGGTTCGGCCGAACCCGTTTTGACCGAACCCGGTCAAAAACATTATACAAATCGGCAGCCACTTATCTCTATCAATCACTGATAGAGAAAAGAGGCTGCTGATTAAAAATAAAATAAAAAGCATTTCATACGTACCCGGTCGTTGTCTTGTTAACGAGTCCCTCTTCTTCCTCCAGTCCGACCTTTTCTGACGCGGCAGCCTGTGATTGGCTGCAGAGGCCTCTGCAGCCTGTGATTGGCTGCAGAGGCCGCGGCAGCCTGTGATTGGCTGCAGCGCTCACAAGGCTGCATCGTCATCAAGGAATGTCGGGCCGGATGTCGAGAGGGACGCGTCACCAAGGCAACGGCCAGGAGACCGGACTGGAGGAAGCAGAAAGTTCTCGGTAAGTATGAACGTCTTTTTTTTTACAGGTACTGTGATCGGTAGTCACTGTCCAGGGTACTGAAACAGTTACTGCCGATCAGTTAACTCTTTCAGCACCCTGAACAGTGACTATTTAGTGTATGTGCACACACACTAATTACGTCCGTAAATGACGGACGTATTTCGGCCGCAAGTACCGGACCGAACACAGTGCAGGGAGCCGGGCTCCTAGCATCATACTTATGTACGATGCTAGGAGTCCCTGCCTCTCTGCAGGACAACTGTCCCGTACTGTAATCATGTTTTCAGTACGGGACAGTAGTTCCACGGAGAGGCAGGGACTCCTAGCATCGTACATAAATATGATGCTAGGAGCCCGGCTCCCTGCAGGGTGTTCGGTCCGGTACTTGCGGCCGAAATACGTCCGTCAATTACGGACGTAATTAGTGTGTGTGCACATACCCTTACTGACGTCACCTAGCAACGCTGCCGTAATGATGGGTGCACACATGTAGCCACCCGTCATTACGGGGCCTCATGCACACGAGTCGACCATAAAAACACCCGTTATCACGGGTCGTAATTACGACCCGAAATAGCGGGCCCATAGACTTCTGTTAGCCACGGGTACCTTCCCGTTTTCTCACGGGAAGGTGCCCGTGCCGTTAAAAAGATAGAACATGTTCTATTTTTTTATTTTACGGGCCGTGCTCGTAATTACGACTCGTAACTACGAGCACGGCCGGCCGGCCACGGGCAGCCGGCCGCTTTTGCGAACCGTGCTGTCATTATAATTATAGCAGCACGGCCCGTAAAATAGAAAAATAGAACATGTTCTATTTTTTTAACGGCACGGGCACCTTCCCGTGAGAATACGGAAAGGTACCCGTGGGTAACAGAAGTCTATGAGCCCGTTATTGCGGGTCGTAATTACGACCCGCAATAACGGGTGTTTTTACGGTCGTGTGCATGATGGGAGCACGGCTCGGAAAAACGAACGGCTGCCCGTGCTCATCTCCTGAAATACTCTGTGCTGCCTTAAACTCTGTGGACAGGTCAGGATCCTGTTTCTTTTAAATGCTGCTAGGGAACCCGCTCGATCCACTATATAAGGCTACGCTACAGTGCAGCATTTAAAAGAAACAGGATCCTGACCTGTCCACAGAGTTTAAGGCAGCACAGAGTATTTCAGGAGATGAGCGTGCAGATTCAGTGCTGTTGTGAACTCTGCTCTTACCATTACGTAGCTCTCAGTCTGTTATCTCTCCTCCACTCCTGTCCTCAAGAACACCTTCACATGATTGCCAAGTCACCACGTAATGGTAAGAGCAGAGTTCACAGCAGCACAGAGTATTTCAGGAGATGAGCGTGCGGATCTTGTGCGTGGTGGTGACTTGCCAATCATGTGAACGTGTTATAGAGGACAGGAGTGGAGGAGATGTAACAGACTGAGCTACGTAATGGTAAGAACAGAGTTCACAGCAGCACAGAGTATTTCAGGAGAGGAGCGTGCAGATTCAGTGCTGCTGTGAACTCTGCTCTTACCATTACGTAGCTCAGTCTGTTACCTCTCCTCCACTCCTGTCCTCAATAACACCTTCACATGATTGGCAAGTCACCACCCCGCACAAGAGCCGCACGCTCATCTCCTGAAATACTCTGTGCTGCTGTGAACTCTGCTCTTACCATTACGTGGTGACTTGCCAATCATGTGAAGGTGTTCTGGAGGACAGGAGTGGAGGAGAGGTAACAGACTGAGAGCTACGTAATGGTAAGAGCAGAGTTCGCAGCAGCACTGAATCTGCACGCTCATCTCCTGAAATACTCTGTGCTGCCTTAAACTCTATGGACAGGTCAGGATCCTGTTTCTTTTAAATGCTGCACTGTAGCGCAGCCTTATATAGTGGATCGAGCGGGTTCCCCAGCAGCATTTAAAAGAAACCGTGTTTGTGTATGTGTGTTTGTGTATATATGTGTGTTTGGGTATGTGACTTTGTCTGTTTTTGTTTTTATATGTGTGTGTGTATATATGGGTGTGTTTGTGTATATGTGTTTTGTGTATATGTTTGTGTATATATGGGTGTATTTGTGTATATGTTTGTGTGTAGATGTTTGTGTGTGTTTTTGTATATGTGTATATGTGTGTATATGGGTGTGTGTTTGTGTGTATATATGGGTGTGTTTGTGTATATGTGTTTGTGTATATGTGTGTTTGGGTATGTGTGTTTTTGTTTGTATATGTGTTTGTGTATATGTGTTCGTGTATGTGTGTATAACTGTGTGTGTGTGTGTGTGTGTGTGTGTTTGGATATGTGTGAGTTCGTGTATATGTGTTTGTCTGTTTATGTGTGTGTGTATATCTTGTTGTGTTTGTGTATATATGTGTGTCTGTGTATGGTTGTTTGTGTGTGTGTGCGTGTATATATGTGTGTGTAGGAGAGTAGAAGTATTGGTATTGTTCACATTGATAACTGTTTTTTTATGTTGTTGCAGATTTTGATGTACCGATTGGACTACATCTACGATTCGTTGGACTACTGCGTAGATCTGCGTTTTTTCAAATTTTAATAAAATGGTTAACGAGGGTTTTGTTGGGGATTTCTTATTTCAATAAAAAAGAATTGTCTTTGTGTTTTTTTTTCAAACTTTATTAGTGCCTAGATAATGGCAGTTGGCTGATTGACAGCGTCCATTATTAAGGCGGTACTTAGTGTTAGCCGGTGCAGAGGCTAGCACTAACCACCCATTATTACCCCGGTACCCACCACCACCAGGGGTGCCGGGAAGAGCTTGGTACGATCCAGTACCCGACCATCTGTTGTGATGGTCGGGTACTGGGGCGGCCGTAGGCTGGTATTATGAGGCTGGGAAGGGCCAAAATCAGTGGACCTTCCCACCCTTGTAATGCTAGGCTGCTGCTGCTGTGTTGTATCGGGCTGGTTATAAAAATGGGGGGGACCCCCACGTCGTTTTTTTTTTGGAATTTAACAAATTTAGCAATAGACGGGTCCCCCACATTTTTAATAACCAGCCATATACAAGGCCGCAGCAGTCTGGCATTACATGGGTGGGAAGGGCCACTGGTTTTGTCCATTCCCAGGCTAATAACACTGTGTTGTATGTGGCTGGTTATGATAAATTGGGTGGAACCCCATGTCTTTTTAAAAAAAAAAAATGTAAATAAATAAATAATTTAAAAAAATGACGTGGGGTCCCCCCCACTTTTATAACCAGCCAGATACAACACAGCAGCAGCAGCCTAGCATTACAAGGGTGGGAAGGTCCACTGTTTTTGGCCCTTCCCAGCCTCATAATACCAGCCTGCGGCCGCCCCAGAGCCCGACCATCACAACAGATGGTCGGGTACTGGATCGTACCTGGCTCTTCCCGGCACCCCTGGTGGTTTTGGGTACCGGGGTAATAATGGTGGTTAGTGTTAGCCTCTGCACCGGCTAACACTAAGCCTCGCATTAGTAATGGATGTTGTCACTCAGACAGCGGCCATTACTAAAGTGGTAATAATAAAATTTGAAAAGAAAAAGACAAAGATATAGATAAAATATTTTATTGAAATAAAGCACCCCCAACACAACCCTCATTAACCATTTTATTGTAGAAAAAAAACCGTCATCGAAGTAGTCCTCGAAACCGACGTAGTCCAAACACCAAACCTGTAAAAAAATAAAATAATGAAATAAAACATGTCGTAGGCTTAGATTCAGTTTAATGTGTGATACTGACTGTTATACCATGTATAGAAGCCTGCCGTGAAGTTGACTTAGATACAGGGCGCCAGCAGACAGTATCATACATGGCCATACATACATACATATATACAAATATACATACATATATACAAACATACATACATACATATATACAAGCATGCACATATATACATGCAAATATACATACATGCAAACATACACACATATATACATGCAAACTATCATACATACATGCATACACACACACACATGAAAACATACATACAAACAAACATGCAAAGATACATAATACATATATACAAGCATGCACAAATATACATGCAAACATAAATACATGCACATATATATATATAAACATACATGCAAACATACATGCAAAAATAAAAACATGCAAACATACATACATGCACATATATACATACATACATGACAACATACATACAAACATACATGACAACATACATACATGCAAACATACATACATGCAAACATACATACACACATGCAAACATATATACATGCAAATATACATACAAACATGCACATGTATACATACATGCCAACATACATGCAAACATACATGCACATATATACATACATACATGACAACATACATACATGCAAATATACATACATACATACACACATGCACATACATGCCAACATACATGCACATATATACATACATACATACATGACAACATACATACATACATATATATATATACACACATGCAAATA
This sequence comes from Rhinoderma darwinii, assembly GCF_050947455.1. NCBI lineage: Eukaryota > Metazoa > Chordata > Amphibia > Anura > Rhinodermatidae > Rhinoderma > Rhinoderma darwinii. The sequence goes on from NW_027464450.1 coordinate 2,098,482, forward strand.
TACATACAAACATGCATACATACATGCAAACATACATTCATGCAAACATACATGCAAACATACATACATACAAATATACATACACACATGCACATATATACATACATGACAACATACATACATACATACATGACAACATACATGCAAAAATACATACATGCAAACATACATACATACATACATGCAAATATACATACAAACATGCACATATATACATACATGCCAACATACATGCAAACATACATGCACAGATATACATACATACATACATGCCAACATACATACATGCCAAAAAATAATAATAATACGTTCATACTTACTTTCCTCCTGTCCGGCCTCCAGCGATGACGTTTCATTCATGTCGCCGCTGCAGCCTGTGATTGGCTGCAGAGGCGGTCACGTGGGATGAAGCGTCATCCTGACGTACGTGACCGCCACTACAGCCTGTGATTGGCTGCAGCGGCGAAAGGGATGAAACGTCATCGCTGGAGGCCGGACAGGAGGAAAGTAAGTACGAACGTATAATTTTTATTTTTTTATTACATTTAAATGGTATTTTCCGCGCGCCGAGCATGTACTGTCAAGGTTGCTGAAAGAGTTAGTGCAGCCCATTAACTCTATCAGCACCCTGGACAGTAGCATGCTCGGCGCACGTAAGTGACAGGTTCGGTCAGAACTAGTTCGGTCCGAACCGAACTTTTTTGTGAAATTCGGCGAACTAGCCGAACCGAACTTTTGATAAGTTCGCTCATCTCTAATTGTTAATACATTGGCATATTTGCCCTTGTCAAATATGGCGTAATCTGAAGCTCTATACCCTAGTGCGTCTGCGTGGGATCTTGATCTCCAAGCGGTTACGCATTCGGGTTAGCTGTTACGTCTATGTGCGTTGTCATCACTACCTGATTCACACATGCGAGTAGTATCCAATAGATAGTTACTGTTGGAGCATGCGCAGATCGGTGACGATGGCGCCAAAATCACAGTTTGTATATCTCGTGGCTAGAACTTCCTTGTTTATCCAGATTGGTGAGTGTCAGCTTTTGTGTATTGTATTGTGATTATTTATTAATATGCAATTAATGTGTTTCACTGTTCTATATACACAAATCTCACTTGACAGTAATGTTAAAGTGTCTATACCTATTGTCAGTGATTGACTCATACACGTATGCACTTGATATTTCGTTATATTGTTACACATTGCTATATTTTTATATATAGTGTATAACTACTATGATTTAGAACACTTGTTAATTAAGTTTTACTTTTCCTATATATGTCATTATGTGGTTTCTATTGATTGCTTGAAAATGCTTCCATGGAGGAAGTGAAACGTTGCTTTGTTGGGTAAATAAATTCACATTTTTTGCTATTTTGAGTGCTGCTTCTGGTCTCTATTTTTTGTATATTCATGAGGAGTGCGTCCCTCCTTTTATTGAAGCTAGCACCAGCCGATTTTGGTATTCACACTGTGCTGCTCCTACTATCTTGTCGAGCCTATATAGTATTATATATTTTAGAAAGTTTGTTTGAAGACCGATTGTGATTCGCTAGGCAGCAGCGCCATCGTGTGGTCAATGCTGAGAAATCTCTCTAAATTGAATGTAATGCAGGCAGCCTAGTGATACACTGAGCAGCAGTGCCATCGTGTGGTCAATGCAGGAAATGCACACTATATCTATATATTATATATTTTAGAAAGTTTGTGTGAAGCCCGATTGTGATATGTTACGCAGCAGCGCCATCGTGTGGTCAATGCTGAGAAATCTCACTAAATTGAATGTAATGCAGGCAGACTAGTGATATGCTGAGCAGCAGCGCCATCGTGTGGTCAATGCTGGGAAATGCACACTACATCTATATTATATATTTTAGGAAGTTTGTTTGAAGCCCGATTGTGATACGCTAAGCAGCAGCGCCATCGTGTGGTCAATGCTGAGAAATCTCACTAAAGTGAATGTAATGCAGGCAGCCTAGTGATACGCTGAGCAGCAGCGCCATCGTGTGGTCAATGCTGGGAAATGCACACTATATCTATATATTATATATTTTAGAAAGTTTGTTTGACGACCGATTGTGATACGCTAAGCAGCAGTGCCATCGTGTGGTCAATGTTGAGAAATCTCACTGAATTGAATGTAAGGCAGGCAGCCTAGTGATACGCTGAGCAGCAGTGCCATCGTGTGGTCAATGCAGGAAATGCACACTATATCTATATTTTATATATTTTAGAAAGTTTGTGTGAAGCCCGATTGTGATATGTTAAGCAGCATTGGCATCGTGTGGTCAATGCAGGGAAATGCACACTATATCTATTATATATTTGATAAAGTTTGTTTGAAGCCCGATTGTGATACGCTAAGCAGCAGCGCCATCGTGTGGTCAATGCTGAGAAATCTCACTAAATTTAATGTAAGGCAGGCAGCCTAGGGATACACTGAGCAGCAGCGCCATCGTGTGGTCAATGCTGGAAAATGCACAATATATCTATTATATAGTTTAGAAAGTTTGTTTGAAGCCCGATTGTGATACGCTAAGCAGCAGCACCATCGTGTGTTCAATGCTGAGAAATCTCACTAAATTGAATATAAGGCAGGCAGCCTAGTGATACGCTGAGCAGCAGCGCCATCGTGTGGTCAATGCAGGAGAAATGTACACGTATGCGATTCCGCTGCAAAAAACGCAACTTATTAATAATTTTAATCTTATACTCACCTAGAATTCTGTTTCTTTTTCCGGGCCAACCTCCTGGGACGACGTTTCATCCCATGTAACCGCTGCAGTCAATCGCAGGCTGCAGCGGTCACATGGGATGAAACATCAACCCAGAGCTGCAGGATGTAGGAGGGAAGCGTCGCCATGGTAAGTATCCATTTTTTTTTCTGCTCAGTTTTCCGCAGCGGCCATTCCTGGCCGAAAAACTGCGGCACAGGGCAGTGCTTTTACACAGCGTATCTGCCTTGCGTGAACATACCCATACAGTATATACATATAGTAGCTGCTGCCTTACAATGATACAGCTGCAAACCACGTCAACATGTTGCATTCCCACGAGTCAGCACAGTTTTCAAATGATTGTTAATGTCCATGGAGTTTTTTGCAGACATTAACAATCATTTAAAAACTGCACCTTTTGATAAAACTGCATGTGCTGCATGTTTTACCGGACAATGGTTTTTACGATCTGATTGTTTGCATTAACCCCTTCCCTCTTTAGCCACTTTTGACCTTCCTGACCGAGCCTCATTTTTCAAATCTGACATGTGTCACTTTATGTGGTAATAACTCCGGAATGCTTTCACCTATCCAAGCGATTCTGAGATTGTTTTCTCGTGACACATTGGACTTTAAGTTACTGGCAAAATTTGCTTGATATGTTCAGTATTTAATTGTGAAAAACACCAAAATTTAGCGAAAAATTGCAAAAATTAGCATTTTTCTCAATTTAAATGTATCTGCTTGTAAGACAGGCAGTTATAACACACAAAATTGTTGCTAACTAACATCCCCCATATGTCTACTTTAGATTGGCATTGTTTTTTGAACATCCTTTTATTTTTCTATGACATCACAAGGCTTTGAACTTTAGCAGCAATTTCTCACATTTTCAAGAAAATTTCAAAAGGCCATTTTTACAGGGGCCAGTTCAGCAGTGAAGTGGCTTTGAGGGCCTTATATATTAGAAACCCCCAAAAATTCACCCCATTTTAAAAACTTCACCCCTCAAAGTATTCAAAACAGCATTTAGAAAATGTCTTAACCCTTTACACATGTCACAGGAATTAAAGCAAAGTAGAGGTGAAATGTACAAATTTCATATTTTTTGGCAGAAATAAATTTTTAGTACAATTTTTTTTTATAACACAGAAGGTTTTACCAGAGAAATGCAACTCAATATTTGTTGCCCAGTTTATGCAGTTTTAGGAAATATCCCACATGTGGCCCTAGCATGCTAATAGACTGAAGCATCGGCCTCAGAAGCAAAGGAACACCTAGTGGATTTTGGGGCCTTATTTTTGTTAGAATAAATTTTAGGCACCATGTCAGGTTTGAAGGGCTCTTGCGGTGCCAAAACAGTTAAAATCCCCCAAAAGTGACCCCATCTGGGAAACTACACACCTCAAGGAAATTATCTAGGGGTACAGTGAGCATTTTGACCGTACAGTTTTTTTACAGAAATTATTGGAATTAGGACGTGAAAATTAAAATCGACATTTTTTCAAATAAAATGTAGGTTTAGCGATTTTTTTTCTCATTTCCACAAGGACTAAAGGAGAATAAGCACCATAAAATTTGTAAACCAATTTCTCCCGAGTAAAACAATACCCCACATGTGGTAATAAACGGTTGTTTGGAGACACGGCAGGGCTGAGAAGGGAAAGAGCGCTATTTGGCTTTTGGAGCTCAAGTTTAGCAGGAATGGTTTGCGGAGGCCATGTCACATTTACAAAGCCCCTGAGGGGACAAAACAGTGGAAACCCCCCACAAGTGACCCCATTTTGGAAACTACACCCATTGAGGAAATTATCTAGGGGTATAGTGAGCGTTTTGACCCAACATAATTTTTGCATAAATTATTGGAAGTAGGCCCTGAAAATGACAATCTAAATTTTTTCAAAGAAAATGAAGGTTTAGCTAATTTTTTCTCATTTCCACAAGGACTGAAGGAGAAAAAGCACCGTAAAATTTGTAAACCAATCTCTCCCGAGTAAAACAGTACCCCACATGTGGTAATAAACGGCTGTTTGGACACACGGCAGGGCTTCAAAGGGATGGAGTGCCATTTGGCTTTTGGAGTTCACATTTAGCAGGAATGGTTTGCGGAGGCCATGTCACATTTACAAAGTCCCTGAGGAGACAAAACAGTGGAAACCCCCACAAGTGACCCCATTTTGGAGACTACACCCATTGAGGAAATTATCTAGGGGTATAGTGAGCGATTTGACCCCACAGTTTTTTTGCAGAAGTAGGCCCTGAAAATAAAAATCAACATTTTTTCAAAGAAAATGAAGGTTTAGCTTATTTTTACTCATTTCCACAAGGACTGAAGGAGAAAAAGCACCACAAAATTTGTAAAGCAATTTCTCCCAAGTAAAACAATGCCCCACATGTGGTAATTAACGGCTGTTTGGAGACACGGCTTGGCTTAGAAGGGAAAGAGCGCTATTTGGCTTTTGGAGATCACATTGAGCAGGAATAGTTTGCGGCGGCCATGTCACATTTGCAAAGCCCCTGAGGGGAAAAAACAATGAAAACGCCCAAAAAGTGACACCATTTAGGAAACTACACCTCTTGAGGAATTTATCTAGGGGCGTAGTGAGCATTTTGACCCCACAGATGTTTCATAGAATTTATTAGAATTGGGCAGTGAAAATAAAAACAATCCTTTTTCTTCAATAAGACGTAGCTTTAGCACAATTTTTTTCATTTTCACAACAAATAAAGGAAAAAAAAGAACCCAACATTTGTAAAGCAATTTCTCCCGAGTACGGCAATACCCCATATGTGGTCATAAACTGCTGTTTGGGCACACGGCAGGGCTCAGAAGGGAAGGACCACCATTTGGAGTGCAGATGTTGCTGGATTGGTTTCTGGGCGCCTGTGGGCCCAAAACAGTGGAAACCCCCCAGAAGCGACCCAATTTTGGAAACTACACCCCTCAATGCATTTACCTAGGGGTGTAGTGAGCATGTTAACCCTGCAGGTGTTTTGTAGAAATTAGTGTGAACTCGATGTTGCAGAGTGAAAATGGGATTTTTTCCACATATATGTGGACAATATGTGGTGCCCGGCTTGTGCCACCATAACAAGACAGCTCTCTAATTATTATGCTGGGTTTCCTGGTTTTAGAAACACCCTACATGTGGCCCTAATCTCTTGCCTGGACAGTCGACCAGGCTCAGGAGTGAAAGCGTACCATGTAAAATTGAGGCCTAATTTGGCGATTTACAAAGTATTGGTTCACAACTGCAGAGGCTCAGATGTGAAATAATAAAAATAAACCCCTGGGAAGTGACCCCATTATGGAAACTGCACCCCTCAATGCATTTATTAAGGGGTGTAGTGAGCATTTTCACCCCACAGGTCTTTTCCATAAATGAATGCGCTGTGGATGGTGCAAATTAAAAATTTATATTTTTCCCTAGATATGCCATTCAGTGGCAAATATGTCGTGCCCAGCTTATGCCACTGGAGACACACACCCCAAAAATTGCTAAAAGGGTTCTCCCGGGTATGACGGTGCCATATATGTGGAAGGAAACTGCTGTTTGGGGACGCTGTAGGGTTCAGATGGGAGGAAACGCCATTTGGCTTTTGGAGCGTGGATTTTGCTTGGTAGTAGTTTTGTTTGGAGTCTTACTGGTGTTTCCATTTATAATGTAGGGCATATGTAAGCCGGGCGGAGTATATAAGGGGCATAGTCAGGTGGTATAATAATGGGGAAAAAAAAAACAATAAAATGATCCATAGATGTGTGTTACGCTGTGACACAATCATTTCTGCACAGGCTGGTGTCGCACTGATATATGGCATCCTTTATTATCCCCCTTTTGATCCACACTCCGCACCTTTGTAGTTTGGGGAATTTTGCTAGGAAGTGTTGTCCTGGTATAATACGGGCACCGTCGCTTCCAGCGGATATGTTTGGGCCCTCCCTTTCCTGGTTCCCTAATTTTAGGTCCTTGATAAATCGCCTCTTCAAACAGAAGAAATGTTCCCCTCGGGCACAACTGCATATTTTTTTATTTCCTGACTTATTGGAGCCATAACTAATTTTATTTTTCATAGACGTAGCGGTATGAGGGCTGGTTTGTTGCGGGACGAGCTGTAGTTATTATTGGTACCATTTTGGGGTACATGCAACTTTTTGATCACCTTTTATCCTATTTTTTGGAAGGCCAGGTAAACAAAAAAACGCAATTCTGGCACAGCTTTTGTCTTTTTTTTTTTTATACAGCGTTCACCATGCGTTATAAATTACATGTTAACTTTATTCTGCGGGTCAGTACGATTCCGGCGATACCTATTTTATAGGACTTTTTTATGTTTTACAACTTTTTGCACAATAAAATTACTTTTGTAAAAAGAATGTATTTTTTCTGTCGCCAAGTTGTGAGAACCATAACTTTTTTAATTTTTTTGTCGACGGAGGTGTATGAGGGCTTGTTTTTTGCGGGACGAGCTATAGTTTTTATAGGTACCATTTTTGGATACGTGCGACTTTTTGATCACTTTTTATTCTAACATTTGTAGGGCAAAGTGACAAAAAAACAGAAACTCTGGTAACGTTTTTTAATTTATTTTTTTTACGCTGTTCACCGCGTGCAATAAATAATATAATATTTTGATACCTCAGGTCGTTACGGTCGCGGCGATATCAAATACATATGGTTTATTATTATTTTTCAATAATAAAGGACTTGATAAGAGTAAAAGGGGGATTGTGTTTTATTTGATTACTTGAAACTTTTATTGTTTTCAAACTTTTATTATTTGCACTTTTTTTTACACTTTTTTATACTTTTTTTACACTTTTTCTCAAGTCCCACTAGGGGACTTGAAGGTCCAACGGTCAGATTTTTTTTTTTCTAATACATTGCACTACCTATGTAGTGCAATGTATTAGATCTGTCAGTCATTCACTGACAGCAAGCCGATTAGGCTTCGCCTCCCGGCGGGGCCTAAATCGGCTTCCGTAATGGCAGAGCAGGAGACCATTGTGTCTCCTGTTGCCATAACAGCAGTCGCCAGTCCTGATTGCCTGTCAGGGCTGGCGATCTGCTAGTAACCGCTACGATGAAGCAATCGCTTTCGATTGCTGCATCGAAGGGGTTAATGGCAGGGATCGGAGCTAGCTCCGGTTCCTGCCGTTACAGGTGGATGTCAGCTGTACAGTACAGCTGACTTCCACCGCTGATGACGCCGGATCAGCTCCTGACCCGGCGCCATCTTGCCGGCAGTTACGGAAGCCGATCAGGCTCCGCCGCCGGGCGGATCTTGACCGGCTTCGGTGCTAGGCAGACCGGGAGGCCAGTATTAGGCCTCCGGTTGCCATTGCAGCCACCGTAACCCCGGCAATTTCATTACTGGGGTTCCGATGAGCTGCAAACACCTTAAGTGCAGCGATTTGAGTGCTGCACTTAAGGGGTTAATGGCGGGGATCGAAGCTAATTTCGGTCCCCGCCATTACAGCCGGATGTCAGCTGTTAGATACAGCTGAGATCCGGTGATGATGGCACCGGCTCATCTTCTGAGCCGGTCCCAAACATTCGGCGTATATGTACGGCAAGATGCGGGAAGTCAATGCTTTCCATGACGTACATTTACGGCAAATGTCGGGAAGGGGTTAAAGGTTATGAACACCTTTTGAAACTTTTTTTTTTTTTAAATGTCAGTCAGTGTGATTTGTGCAACTTTATAATTAGTTTTTATTAAAAAATCTTTTTACTTTTTGAGATACAGCTGCTCTGTTACCTGTATACAGAGAAGCTGTATCCTACGCTGAATCCTGAACTTGTTAGGTCTGTGGGACTGATGGGTTCAGTGTCAGCGGGTCCTGTGTGTCCTGTGTGTCTGACATGCTGGATCCACCTGTAAGGGCGGGTTCACACATGGCGGAATTCCACTTAAATTCCGCTGCGGACACTCCGCAGCGTTAATCCGCAGCGGAGCCGTTTCTCCATTGACTTTCACTTTAATTTAGCAGTGTTCGTTTACACGATGCGTACAATTCCGCGGCGGAGCATAGGCTGCGGAGCGGAATTTGGTGTCCGCAGCATGCTCTGTCTGTTGCGGAGCAGTGGCGGACTCATGGCGGAATTTCTCCATTGACTTCAATGGAGATTCAAAGTTCCGCAATGAAGTCCGCAGCTGTCATGCACATGTCATGTGTGCTGCGGATGCGTCTTGCTTTTTTAACTTGACATTTCTTCATTCTGGCTGGACCTATGTATTTCTAGGTCTACAGCCAGACTGAGGAAGTCAATGGGGCTCCCGTAATGACGGGAGCGTTGCTAGGAGACGTCTGTAAATAGTCACTGTCCAGGGTGCTGAAAGAGTTAAGCGATCGGCAGTAACTGTTTCTGCACCCGGGACAGTGACTACCGATCCCAATATACATGTATCTGTAAAAAAACATATAAGTTCATACTTACCGAGAACTCCCTGCGTCTGTCTCCAGTCCGGCCTCCCAGGATGACGTTTCAGTGTAAGTGACGGCTGCAGCCAATCACAGGCAAAGCACAGGCTGCAGCGGTCACATGGACTGGCGCGTCATCCAGGGAGGTCGGGCTGGATGCCGAAAGAGGGACGCGTCACCAAGACAACGGCCGGTAAGTATGAAAATCGTTTACTTTCACTAGGGAAAGTGCTGTCCCTTCTCTCTATCCTGCACTGATAGGGAGAAGGGAAGCACTTTTCCCGCAGTCTGCAGCAGCTAGTCCGCATCAATGTACTGCACATTTTGTGCAGATCCGCTGCAGAATCTGCAACGCAGATTCTGTGCGGCATCGATGCGGACAGTTGCGGAGGAATTCCGCCATGTGTGGTCATGCCCTAATACATCACATCTAAGTTAGATGTGATAGATTATAGGTGGATACAGTCGACTACTCTATTGATACCGCCAATAAAACGAAAACCTTGTGAAACGGAGACAAACAGAAACCATTAGCAACGGAAGCGTTACCATTGAAATGGTAACAGAATGCTATGGTTTCCGTTTGGTTTCCGTTCGTAGGTTCCCCTGACGGAAAGGTCTGACGGAACCCATGAACGGAACCACGATGCAGGTGAGAACGAAGCCTAATTATTACTGTATGATCTTTACAGATGGTGGAGGGTACTATTTTTTGGGGTATAAGCAACTCCCAGAATATGATTACCATAATTCTGGTCATACTGGAAGCTGCTAACCTGACTTTGCAAATGATCTCTGTACTGAAATGTATTTGTACTGAGCTTTGTTCTGGTCCTGTATTCATGTACTGAGCTTGGTTCTGGTGCTGTATATATCTAATGAGATTTGTTCTGGAACTGTACATATGTAATGAGCTTGGTTCTGGTGTTGTGTATAGAACTATATTGCTTGTAAAATGTACAAATGTTTTTATGCTCGGGTTACATAAAAAAAATTTGGAAAATAAATGGCATGTCATTGATTGGTAGAGAAAACAAACATGGCGAGGGTGGAAGGAGATGTCGGGAAAGAGGTTGGGGGGGCGCCAAACTGAATCTTTGCCCCGGGTACTGGAGAACCTAGCTACGACCTCTGCTATGTGTGTTGTATGTATGTGTCTGTGTGTGTGTGTGTGTGTGTGTGTGTGTGTGTGTATATGTTCCAGTATGTGTGTGTATATGTGTACATATGTCTCTATGTTAGTGTATATATATTTATGCCTCTGTGTGTGTTTATATATGTGTGGGTATAGTCAGGGCCGTCGTCAGCACCCGGCGAACCCGGGCAAGTTCCAGGGCCCATTACCCTTGGGGGGGCCCACTCGGCCGCCGGGTGCTGTCGCTGCTGTCATCACGGCATCACTGTCAATATATGGACAGTCCGTGAAATTCATGGACAGTCCGTGAAATGAGAGGACTTTTGGCAACTGTCCGGAATAAAAAGAATGCGTCCGTGATTTCAAGAGTGCGGCTTGGCTGGGACCTGACAGGTGACACAGGATAATCTATGCAGAGCAGGACGCTGGGCTGCCGTTACTTCAGCTTGTACTGCTGATATGTGAAGCCCCTGCCCGGTGGCTTGCTCTGTATCTAATTCACTGCCCAGCAGCTGTACAGGTCAGCAGCACCCGGCTCCTTCACTGTGTCTGCACCACTGACCTGCATAGCTGCTGCTGCTGCTAAAATGTCTACTAAACCCTGTACAGCCCAGTACTCCCTTGATAGCCCCTTCAGTTCCTAATCTCCCTCTGTACACCCCTCCCCCCAGCACTGGAGCACCACCCCGTGCTGAAGAAGTCAGAGGAGACAGAAGTTGCCGAAGAAGCAGTCTACAGGAAGGAGATAAGTGTCAATGTGTCTAAAGACAAAGAGGTGACTGGAGTGTGACTCAATGTATGTATGTATGTATGTATGTATGTATGTATGTATGTATGTTTGTATGTTTGTATGTATGTATGTATGTATGTAGTGTGTGTGTAATGGCTCTATATGTGTGTGTATATGTAGTTTGTGTGTGTATGTAATATTTGTGCGAGTGCGTGTGTATATTTGTGTGCATTTTGTATATATATGTAGTGTGTGTGTAGTGTATGTGTGCAGTATGTATGTGTGCAATGTGTGTATATGTAGTATGTGGGCAGTATGCATGTATGTATGTATGTATGTATGTATGCAGTATGTATGTGTGCAGTGTGTATGTGTGCAGTGTGTATGTGTGCAGTGTGTATATGTGCATTGTGTGTATATGCAGTGTGTGGGCAGTATGTTTGTATGTGTGCAGTATGTATGTATGTATGTATTTATTCAGTATGTATGTGTGCAGCATGTATGTATGTATGTATGTATTTATTTATTCAGTGTGTATGTGTGCAGTATGGATGTGTGCAGTATCTATGTGTGTATGTGTGCAGTATGTATGTGTGTATGTATGTATGTATATGTGCAGTATGTATATGTGTGCAGTATGTATATGTGCATTGTGTGTATTTGTAGTGCATGGGCAGTATTTATGTATGTGTGCAGTATATATATGTGCAGTGTGAGTATATGTAGTGTGTGGGCAGTATGTGTGTGTGCAGTATGTATGTGTGCAGTATGTATGTATGTATGTATGTATGTGTGCAGTATGTATGTATGTATGTATGCAGTATGTATGTGTGCAGTATGTATGTGTGCAGTATGTATGTGTGCAGTGTGTATGTTTGCAGTGTGTATATGTGCATTGTGTGTATATGCAGTGTGTGGGCAGTATGTTTGTATGTGTGCAGTATGTATGTATGTATTCAGTATGTATGTGTGCAGCATATATGTATGTATGTATTCAGTGTGTCTGTGTGCAGTATGGATGTGTGCAGTATCTATGTGTGCAGTATGTATGTATGTATGTATGTGCAGTATGTATGTGTAATATGGATATATGTATGTGTCCAGTATGTGTATGTGCAGTGTGTGCAGTATGTATGTGTGCAGTATGTGTATATGTAGCGTGTGGGCAGTATATATGTATGCATGTATGTCTGCAGTATGTATGTGTGTGAAGTATGTATGTATGTATGTATGTATGTATGTATGTATGTGTGCAGTATGTATGTGTGTGCAGTATGTACAGTGAAGGAAATAAGTATTTGATCCCTTGCTGATTTTGTAAGTTTGCCCACTGTCACAGACATGAACAGTCTAGAATTTTTAGGCTAGGATAATTTTACCAGTGAGAGATAGATTATATAAAAAAAAAAACAGAAAATCACATTGTCAAAATTATATATATTTATTTGCATTGTGCACAGAGAAATAAGTATTTGATCCCTTTGGCAAACAAGACTTAATACTTGGTGGCAAAACCCTTGTTGGCAAGCACAGCAGTCAGACATTTTTAGTAGTTGATGATGATGGCCCACTCCTCTTTGCAGATCATCTGTAAATCATTAAGATTTTGAGGCTGTCGCTTGGCAACTCCGATCTTCAGCTCCCTCCATAAGTTTTCGATGGGATTAAGGTCTGGAGACTGGCTAGGCTACTCCTTGACCTTAATGTGCTTCTTTTTGAGCCACTCCTTTGTTGCCTTGGCTGTATGTTTTGGGTCATTGTCGTGCTGGAAGACCCAGCCACGGGCCATTTTTAATGTCCTGGTGGAGGGAAGGAGGTTGTCACTCAGGATTTGATGGTACATGGCTCCATCCATTCTCCCATTGATGCGGTGAAGTAGTCCTGTGCCCTTAGCAGAGAAACACCCCCAAAACATAATGTTTCCACCTCCATGCTTGACAGTGGGGACGGTGTTCTTTGGGTCATAGGCAGCATTTCTCTTCCTCCAAACACGGCGAGTTGAGTTAATGCAAAAGAGCTCAATTTTAGTCTCATCTGACCACAGCACCTTCTCTCAATCACTCTCAGAATCATCCAGATGTTCATTTGCAAACTTCAGACGGGCCTGTACATGTGCCTTCTTGAGCAGGGGGACCTTGCGGGCACTGCAGGATTTTAATCCATTACGGCGTAATGTGTTACCAATGGTTTTCTTGGTGACTGTGGTCCTAGCTGCCTTGAGATCATTAACAAGTTCCCCCCGTGTAGTTTTCGGCTGAGCTCTCACCTTCCACAGGATCAAGGATGCCCCACGAGGTGATATTTTGCATGGAGCCCCAGATCGATGTCGATTGACAGTCATTTTGTATGTCTTCCATTTTCTTACTATTGCACCAACAGTTGTCTCCTTCTCACCCAGCGTCTTACTTATGGTTTTGTAGCCCATTCCAGCCTTGTGCAGGTCTATGATCTTGTCCCTGACATCCTTAGAAAGCTCTTTGGCCTTGCCCATGTTGTAGAGGTTAGAGTCAGACTGATTAATTGAGTCTGTGGACAGGAGTCTTTTATACAGGTGACCATTTAAGACAGCTGTCTTTAATGCAGGCACCAAGTTGATTTGGAGCGTGTAACTGGTCTGGAGGAGGCTGAACTCTTAATGGTTGGTAGGGGATCAAATACTTATTTCTCTGTGCACAATGCAAATAAATATATATAATTTTGACTATGTGATTTTCTGTTTTCTTTTTTATATAATCTATCTCTCACTGGTAAAATTAACCTAGCCTAAAAATTCTAGACTGTTCATGTTTTTGACAGTGGGCAAACTTACAAAATCAGCAAGGGATCAAATACTTATTTCCTTCACTGTATATGTGCATTGTGTGTATCTGTAGTGTGTGGGCAGTATTTATGTATGTGTGCAGTATATATATGTGCAGTGTGTGTGCAGTATGTATGTGTGCAGTATGTATGTGTGCAGTGTGTGTATATGTAGCGTGTGGGCAGTATATATGTATGCAGTGTGGGCAGTATGTATGTATGTATGTATGTATGTGTGCAGTGTGTGAATATGTAACATGTGTGCATTATGTATAGGTATGTATGCAGTGTGTAGATGGTGTGTGCAGTATGTTTGTATGTATGTATGTATTAGAAACAGGGAGAGAACCTCCAGCTCACCGGTCTGCGTCTCCAGCAGCGTCACTCGGATCCCCGCGACGGCCCGCGGTAAGGAACAGCAATGTAGGAGAAAAAATGATCCAGCGCTGATAGTAATTTAAAAGGGAAATGAGAGTCCCATGTTTATTGAAGAAAGATCTTAAAATCGGAGGGGAGACGCAGTCCCAAGGTGCAAGTAGTCAAGGTAGATACCCAAGCCTACGCGTTTCGAACGCGATCTGCATTCTTAATCATGGCAAGTATGTAAGTATGTGTGCATTGTGTAGATGTAGTGTGTGCAGTATGTACACTACCATTCAAAAGTTTGGGGTCACCCAGACAATTTTGTGTTTTCCATGAAAACTCACACTTATATTTATCAAATGAGTTGCAAAATCACTAGAAAATATAGTCAAGGCATTGACAAGGTTAGAAATAATGATTTTTATTTGAAGTAATAATTTTCTCCTTCAAACTTTGCTTTGTGGGAAAGGACACAGAGACATAAGAGACTTTCTACGCCAGTTTTCACACTTTTTAAGAAATGGGGCGTGGTAAAGGCAAAGGGGCTGTGAGCCAACAAATTTATTATGATTAACCCCAGAAAACTGGCGTCAATTATAGTGAAAGTCTACGCCAGCTCCTCGCTAACATAGATTTCACTCCATGGGGCATAGCAAGGTAGAGGCCCGTGCTGGACCTCATACTTTGCCCCCCCCCCTTCATCTGACCAAACCCTGGCCTCCCATTGGACAGTTAAATTAAAAAAATATATATACACTACCGTTCAAAAGTTTAGGGTCACTTAGAAATTTCCTTATTTGCACAGTTTTTTTCAATGAAGATAACATTAAATTAATCAGAAATACACTTTATACATTGTTAATGTGGTAAATGACTATTCTAGCAGCAAACATCTGGTTTTTAATGCAATATCTACATAGGTGTATAGAGGCCCATTCCCAGCAACCATCACTCCAGTGTTCTAATGGTACATTGTGTTTGCTAACTGTGTTAGAAGGCTAATGGATGATTATAAAACACTTGAAAACCCTTGTGCAATTATGTTAGCACCGCTGTAAACAGTTTTGCTGTTTAGAGGAGCTATAAAACTGACCTTCCTTTGAGCTAGTTGAGAATCTGGAGCATTACATTTGTGGGTTCGATTAAACTCTCCAAATGGCTAGAAAAAGAGAGCTTTCATGTGAAACTCGACAGTCTATTCTTGTTCTTAGAAATGAAAGCTATTCCATGCGAGAAATTGCCAAGAAACTGAAGATTTCCTACAACGGTGTGTATTACTCCCTTCAGAGGACAGCACAAACAGGCTCTAACCAGAGTAGAAAGACAAGTGGGAGGCCCCGCTGCACAACTGAGCAACAAGACAAGTACATTAGAGTCTCTACTTTGAGAAATAGATGCCTCACAGGTCCTCAACTGGCAGCTTCATTAAACAGTACCCGCAAAACGCCAGTGTCGACGTCTACAGTGAAGAGGCGACTCCGGAATGCTGGTCTTCAGGGCAGAGTGGCAAAGAAAAAGCCATATCTGAGACTGGCTAATAAAAGGAAAAGATTAATATGGGCAAAAGCACACAGACATTGGACAGAGGAAGATTGGAAAAAAGTGTTATGGACAGACAAATCGAAGTTTGAGGTGTTTGGATCACACAGAAGAACATTTGTGAGACGCAGAACAACTGAAAAGATGCTGGAAGAGTGCCTGACGCCATCTGTCAAGCATGGTGGGGATTTTGAATAAGGAAGGCTATCACTCCATTTTGCAACGCCATGCCATACCCTGTGGACAGCGCTTGATTGGAGCCAATTTCATCCTACAACAGGACAATGACCCAAAGCACACCTCCAAATTATGCAAGAACTATTTAGGGAAGAAGCAGGCAGCTGGTATTCTATCTGTAATGGAGTGGCCAGCGCAGTCATCGGATCTCAACCCCATAGAGCTGTTGTGGGAGCAGCTTGACAGTATGGTACGCAAGAAGTGCCCATCAAGCCAATCCAACTTGTGGGAGGGACTTCTGGAAGCATGGGGTGAAATTTCTCCCGATTACCTCAGCAAATTAACAGCTAGAATGCCAAAGGTCTGCAATGCTGTAATTGCTGCAAATGGAGCATTCTTTGACGAAAGCAAAGTTTGAAGGAGAAAATTATTATTTCAAATAAAAAACATTATTTCTAACCTTGTCAATGTCTTGACTATATTTTCTAGTCATTTTGCAACTCATTTGATAAATATAAGTGTGAGTTTTCATGGAAAACACAAAATTGTCTGGGTGACCCCAAACTTTTGAACGGTAGTGTAAGTGAATACAGTGCAGTGAAATTCAGTGACTCACAGGTGACATCTTCTCAGAATGGAGTCGTTCATGTTCTCTTTTCTTCTTCATCCGACCCAGAACACCATGTTGACTTCCAGTCTTCTTCATCTCCAATGCCCAAGCGCGAACCACAAGATATGTCATGAAAGTGTTGATGTAACCTGTATACCACGTTCACGTGACCCAATCTGCCACGTCACAGCTTATTCAAATCATGGAAGCGTTCAGTCTACATGACTACCGCCCGACATGGTGCGCATACCTTAGATCAAAATTTCGACATATAACTAACTCTAAACCTCATAAGCTAATTTTCTTTAGCTATTATACTAGGATGTACAATTCTATATTAAAATATTATCATATTAGTCATGTGTCCTAGTATACCCACATCCAGCGATGGGTGGGATGGGTGAAACATAAAATAGTTTTCCATGAGTTTTGGACTGCGATGTGCTGCTGATCTCCCCTTTTGGGGGTAATATACAGGGAATATGGGGGTTATATAAGGGACTCCCATCATCCCTGTATATACCAGCCATCATCCCCATATATAACCACCATTATCCGTGTATGAACCAGCCTACCATTATCTCAGTATAAAATCTCCATCACCCCTGTATATACAAATAGGGCGGGCACTGTCAACTTGCTGTGGCGTGCGGGCATTGTGGCTAAAGAAGAAGTAAATGGGGTGGGCATTGAGGACACCGTGGACCAATAGGATGCCTGAAATGCCGGTATATGGGAGAAGTCCAGCAGAATCTGAAAATATGCCTCCTGATTGCTTAGGCTGGGTTCACACGACTTATTTTCAGACGTAAACGAGGCGTATTATGCCTCGTTTTACATCTGAAAATAAGGTTACAATACGTCGGCAAACATCTGCCCATTCATTTGAATGGGTTTGCCGACGTACTGTGCAGACAACCTGTCATTTACGCGTCGTCGTTTGACAGCTGTCAAACGACGACGCGTAAAAATACAGCCTCGTCAAAAGAAGTGCAGGGCACTTCTTTCAGACGTAATTTGAGCCGTTTCTTCATTGAACTCAATGAAGCACAGCTCAAAATTTACGGCTGTCAGAGAAGCCCCGCAAAATGCGAGGAGGAGCATTTACGTCTGAAACAAGGCAGCTGTTTTCTCCTGAAAACAGTCTGTCTTTTCAGACGTAAAAGCCTGCTATTGTGTGCACATACCCTTAAAGGCTATGTACACCTTTGCACAGTTTTTTTTTTAATTGCCTTGTATGTATTTTGTAAAATAAATCACATTTCTAATTGGTCTACCATTTGTCTTCTGTACCTGCAGTGTATTTCAGTTCATGGCCAGCTGCTGTATTCAGTTATCTCTCTAAGGCCCTGTTCACACCTGCGTTGGTGTGTTTCGTTGTTCTGCTCCATCAGTGGTGCAGAACAAAGGAATAACGTAAGCAACTGTTCCGTCGCACAACGGACACCGCCACCTGCCGACAGAACCCATTGACTTTAGTGGGTTCCATTGGCTTTCCGTCAGGCGGGGGACCGTGATTTTACCAGAGACAATAGTGCAGATGTGAACGAGGCCTTATCCGTCAGTCATCACCCTAATGGCAAACTGAGCAGCTCCTCCTTTGCAGGCTCATGAACAAGCATTTACTGTGGAATCTGCGCATGTGCATGGTCCTAATTACTGCATACCTCCTAACCGTCCCGGATATAGGGGGGTAGTCCAGGATTCTGGGCGCTGTTACGCTGTCCCAAGCGGCCGGTGGTATGTCTTGGTGTCAACTGTATCTGCGTCCTCAGGATGCAGATACAGTTTAATCCAATGCTAATGAAAGGGATCGTCAGCTCCCTGCTTCTGTTTTAGTACCACTCGCCGAGGAATTCCCGGGCACAGCGCTACTTTACGTGCGGAGCCCCTTGTCTCACTATCCATATATGAACATTGACGTCGGGGACTACTCCTGGAACGGAATCCACTGCCTTTGCATTGCCGATGGTCTGGCCGGGGAATCCGCTCCTAGGCGGAACCCCTGATGTCACTTTCCATATATGTACAATTACATCAAGGGCTCCTCCTGGAGAGCAATCCTTGGCCACAGCGTGGCCGACGCTCTGGACAGAGATTCTGCTCCTATAGGGAATGCCTTACGTCACTGTCCATATATGGACAGTGACGGCAGGGGCTCCTCCTGGAGTGGAATCCCTGGGGGAGTGGCACCATCTACATGGGCACTGTGTGTGACACTATCTATATGGGCACTGGCACTTTATATGTGCGCACTGGTACTAGGGGTAGCTAAGGGGGCATTAAACTGTATGGGGGCAGCTATTTGTCATTATACTGTGTAGGGGGTCCTATGGGAACATAATAATGAGTGGGCTGAACCGGGTATGTGTGGGCGGAGATTACTTAGATTAGATACTTGAAAGTTGGTAGGTATGTTTACTGGTGTGTGCTGGGGCAGAGCGAGTGTGCCTACTCCAAATTTGCAGCATAAGGCAATGAGGTTGCTTTACCACATGCCAATGCTGCAATTTTGGGAATTGCTCCCTCTAGTGACCAGCACATGGAAATGTTATAAATTAGAATCTGATTTATAATATTTCCTGACTTGTGAAAAAATTAAAAAATTAAAACAATGTTTAATCACTTATATACTAACTGTTTAACTGAAAAAAAAAAAAAATTCCTAGCGACACATTCCCTTTAATACTGGCCTTTCATACACCAGTCCTATTAAACAGTTTGCTGGAGTAAGATGCAACACATTTATTAACAGGCGAACGACTCTTAATAAATGTGTCGCATCTTTTAGCTGCAACGCGGCCTGTCATCAGTACTTTCTATGTGCCGCGGCCTGCTGTACATTTAAAGTACATTTTTAAAATTTATTTTATTGTCTGATTGGGGGGGCATACAGTCTGATTGGAGGGGAGGTATGGGTCTGGCACGGACCTTTGCCTTGTTACGCCCCCCAGAGATAAATCTGTGCGGCATTATACATATAGATTTCTGCTATAATTTACATCAGTTACTGGCGTAAATTATAGTAAAATTGTTGGCCATTTCTGCTAAGCCCCGCTCATTTTTTGCCCCCAAAAATTATGACATTTGCGTATTTTGTGAATTTTCTACGCTAATAAACTGTTGTAGAAAGGTTAATATATTCCCCCCAAAGGCTACAGACCGTAATACAATATCTTAATGTAAGGATGTGTACACTTAATTGTGCAGCAACGCTTGTTGTCTCCATTCTATGTCAGAGTGGGAAGTAGATGTCCGGCCTTATGATTTTGTGATATGTAATAGACCCAGAATCCCAATCACCAAACCAAAGAATGCAAAATAAAGACACAAAACATTATAATTGGGTGTTAAATGGTCAAAACTTTTATTATATTATATGACCAAACCCAAAATGGCAAACCTCCGACTCACGAAGAGTCACCCTCCAGCACGCAGGAAAGGAAAAACCCCCTGTGGGGGAAACCTCTAGGGAAACCATGGCTGGAGGATTGCCCTTCCTCTGGGCTTAGAAGGTGCCAAAATAGAATTTGTAACATAATTTATACGTTTTCTCAGATTTTTAAGGAAAGACAATACAATGAACGAACGAACGAACGAACGAACGAACGAACGAACGAACGAACGAACGAACTACATAAAACACATAAATCGGCTGATCTGGATGGCTAGGCGGGTGTCTCTCTTCCTGGGCACCCATTAAAATTAATGGGCGATCCACGGATGAGACGGGTCCTCCAGATGCCTCCTTGTAGCATCTGTCTCCGCTCTGGCTAATAGAGGGGGATCTCCTGCTGGAAACCCCCCTCTATTACAGACAACCCATATGAAGAGGATGTGATGAAGAAGTGGTCTGGGGTGAAGGGTTTCCCTGCTAGAACCTCCAAATTACATCAGGTCGGTATTGGTGGGGAAGTCAAGCTCAAGGTCCTCAGTCCCATCCAATATGGCGCTGAATGTGGCAGTAAAACTTTCTAATATGGAATCTTCTTTATGTCATAAACATTTGTATTTATGACATCAGCACCTTCATCATCATTACTACAGGAATTTATTACCACTGCACAAATCATACATTGTGACGTCACCCACAGTGGTCTGAAGTGTTAACCCTTTAATGACTGGAAATGAACTTAGTACAGAGGCCATAAAGCTGAATAGAACATATCAGCGGCCATAAAGGAAAAGGGATATTGCAGGGAGCATCTCCGCACAAGAACTATCCATGACAAAGAGTTCTCCAGGATGAGATAACTTATCTGCTTTCTCCAAAAACCAGCACCACACCTGTCCATAGGTTGTGTGTGGTATTACAGCTCATTACCATTCACTTCAATGGAGCTAACCTGCAATACCAGATACAACCTGTGGATAGGTGTGGTGCTGTTTTTGGAAGAAAGCAGCCATATTTTTATAACTCTGCACAGCTCCTGTTAGAAATAGTTAAAATAAAGTGGGGGGAGAAGGAGAAGAAGGGGAGAGGGAAAGAAGAAAGTAAAAAAAGGGAAAAAGAGGAACTCTGAGGTAAAAGATATCAAACTAGACTGAAAGGAGTCTGCTGGAGGTGCCAGATGGAAAGACATATTTCTGCCATGGGGACCAGATTAGTTGAAATGTATCTTGAAGGGGGGCTTCAGAGAGTGGGTTTTAACCCCTTCCCGCCCTATGAAGTGCTGTTGCATTGAAAAACTATGCAGTTCATCTTCAAATGCAGCGTCACAAAAACAAATTATTTAGTAAAAAATAAAACTATATAAATTTGGTATTGCCATAATCGTAACGACACGCAGAATCAAGTTATCATGCAATTCATGCCACCCGATGAACACTGTAAAATCAAAACAGAAATGGCGGAATTACAGGTTTTTTGTTCAATTCACCCCACAAAATGTAGGTTTTTTTACATTGTTTTTTTAATACTTTATATGGTACATTAGGCCGCAGGGTAAATTCCACGTAAACAGCGTCATTCATCGGTTAACTGTTTAAATGATACCAGTTCAAGTGACCTTTATCGAAAAACACTATAAGACTTTTTTCCCAATTAACCTTTTAATTGGGGCTAGCATGTGTGATACTGTCTGCTAAGCCGTTGTATCTCAGCATATTATATGTGATACTGTCTGCTGAGCCGCTGTCTCCTATCAAGTAGCAGAGCTATCAGGTGTCATAGTCTTAGGGTTCACACGCAAAGTCAAAAATGGCTGAAAATTACAGAGCTGTTTTCAGAGAACACAGCCTTTGATTTACAGCCGTTTTTGAAGCTGTAAACGTTTTTTGAGGTGTTTTTTTCTAGCTGTTTTTGGAGCTGTTTTTCCATTGACACAATGAAAAGCATCTCCAAAAACGGCTCAAGAAGTGACATGCTCCTTCTTTTTACGTGCCGTTTTAAAATACAATAGGCAGATGTTTGAAGGCATTGGGCTATCGATTTTTCAGGTGTATTTGAAGGCGTTTACGCTCCGAAATACGCCTGAAAACACAGCGTGTGAATATACCCTTATAGATACGCTGTCTCAGATATATATATCTTTTTTTTTGTTTTTTTTAGGGGTGTGGGCAAAACACATGTCTTGTGGCACAAAACAGTCTGATTAGTGGGGGAGATACAGGGTCTGGCTTAGGCCTTTTGTTGCACACTCAATGTAAAATTGTACACTAGCTCGGAGCTGGCGTTGATTTCTGCTTTACATTACGCCCGTTACTGGCGTAAATGATAGTAAAATTGTCGGCCCTTTCCGCAAAGCGCCACACACTTTTCAAAAAAGTGCCAAAGGCAGCGAAAAGTGACCGAAAACGTTCCTGCACTTTTGGGATTTTTCTATGCCAGATAAGAGGCTTAGCAAGGTTAATAAATTCTCGTCTAAGGCTACAGACAGTAATACAATATCTTAATGCAAGGATCTGTACACTCAGTGTCTGACTGAGGTACCTTGGACCCACCAAAGGAAATAATTCTTGGGGGTCTACCCTTCAACTATATAGAAATAATTTAAACACTCTTAAATGTGTACTAAAAACGTGTGTTGTAAAACAAAGACCAGTATTCCCACCATATTGTGACAGATATCAGTCCTACACAGGCATTCTGCAG
Source organism: Rhinoderma darwinii (assembly GCF_050947455.1). Lineage (NCBI taxonomy): Eukaryota > Metazoa > Chordata > Amphibia > Anura > Rhinodermatidae > Rhinoderma > Rhinoderma darwinii. The sequence goes on from NW_027464450.1 coordinate 2,121,071, forward strand.
ACCATATAAGTGAATACAGTGCAGTGAAATTCAGTGACTCACATGTGACATCTTCTTAGATTGGAGTCGTTCACGTTCTCTTTTCTTCTTCAGCTGGCCCAGAACGCCATGATGACTTCTTCCAGTCTTCTTCATCTCCAATGCCCAAGCGTGAACCACAAGATACGTCATGAAAGTGTTGATGTAACCTAGATACCACGTGTAATGACGGGGTAGGGATACAGACAGGTGAGCCCTAATCTACCCGCCTCTCAGTCCCTGCTTACTTGCACGGCCCGTCCTAGGCGACGGCGTACAACTGGGCGACGGTCCCTACGCTCAATATGTGCACGACAGACAAACAGACAAGTGTACACAGAAGCTAAGGGAAATGGGACAGTTGCCCACGGCAACACAGTGAGCAACAGGCGTAGTGAACGAGTCGAGTCAAAACAGGAGTGTACCAGGTACCAAACACAGAGCAGGAGCGTAGTCAGTAAAGCCAGGGTCAAAATGAAGCAAGGTCAATAATAATAGCAGGAGCAGCAGAGCCAGAAAACAGGAAAGAATCACAGGCAAAGACAAGCAGGAAATGAAGGTATAAATAGACCGAGGCCGGGAGCTAGAACCGTCTGGCCAGGCTGTAATAGGTTCTCCCACTCCTGAGCCTACCAGCCTGAGTGGTAGCAGATCGAGTCACTCTATCAGACCTAGGAGCAGGTGCAGACTGATTAACCACGGGCGTCGACACAGAAGCTGTGTCTGGCAGATCCTTTACACCACGTTCCCGTGACCTAATGTGCCACGTCACAGCGTATTCAAATCATGGAAGTGTCCAGTCTACATGACTACCGACTGTCATGGTGTGCAAACCTTAGATCAAAATGTTGACATATAACTAACTGACTCTAAACCTCATAGGGTAATTTTCTTTAGCTATTATACCAGGATGTAGGCGGAGGAGTAGGCTAAGAGAACGGAAAGTGGCCGAGGCGGGAGTTGGGCCAGAGTGAATATGACGCTTGACTGGGGTCTGGGGAGGGGAAGGGGAGAGAGACAGGTGGGAAGGTGGGAGCAGAGGGGCAACATGAAAAAAATTATTAAACTGAATCTACTGCTTTAAAACAGTCACTCACCAAGTTGCGGAGCTGGCCCCTGCATGGATCCCATTCCTTTCTACAAACCAATTAACGCTAATCATAACCTTGATGAGCGGCGGCTGCCCACTTTATTTTACTTTTGTGGCCAGGCCCCTGACAGTAGTACCAGCGGTACTACCCTGATGGCAGGCCTGTTTGCAGGAGTACTAGCCAACTACGTCACAGATAACCCAAGTTTCAAGACCATGCAAATTTATGGATTTTTGGCATCCCATGGAATATGGGAACAATAGGGAATTCTATCAGTAAGTATTCTGCCTGTTTGTTGGCTAATACTCCTGATCCAATTCCTTCTTCTAGCAGATTTTTTAAAGATTCCTTACATGCGGTGCTTGGTTTCGCCACAAGTTTGCGATATGTCGATTCATTGTCTAAAATGGTATGAACGTGTCTGGGATATAAAGAGGAATCTAGAACAACTCCTGCTCCGTAAGATTTGGAGGACACAGTTATACGCTGGATATATGGTGAGCCCCTCTGTGTTTTCACCGTCAGCCCTTATGTGTACATAGTGAACCTTTTAGAAGGTTAATCTCTACCCGTAGTAACGATTGTTTGCCCCCATACATTAACGATGATTGCTCCTTGTGACACGCTGTATCGTCGATTGGTGCTGGTTTTCATGGTCAGTATCGGGACGTCTAAAAGGACCTTTATTTCCTCAGACACCACCATAACTAGGCATTGGAACCAACCCTTCCACCTTAGCGGGTAAAGATTAACCTTCTAAAAGGTTCACGCACCGATCATATACTGATGACCTATCCAGTGGATAGGTCATCAGTTGTCAGAACGTGGAAAACCCTATTAAAGGGAAGGTGTCACGGAAATGTTTTTTTTTATATATATATATATATATATATATATATATATATATATATAATATTGCTTTTAGTATGTCATTAAAATAAATTGTATTTATTTGTGTTTTTTTGTTGTACTTTTTACTTTTTTCCTTCTTTTACTTCTCTATGGGGGCTGCCATTTTTTTTTTCATCTCTGTATCTGTCCATTAACGACACATACAGAGATGGAATACGGCACATACATTCCCATAGAGAATGCGAACGAGAGCCGTTCCATTCACTATAGTGTATGCCGTCTGTGTGGGAACGGCGCATGCGCCACTCCCACACAGATCAAAAGAAAGGTCTTTAGTAGAGCGACATCCAGCGCTATTTTCATGTGGACCGGAAGCTACGGCCGGACAGTAAGATGACGACTTCCGGTCGCGGCTTCCGGCCATATGTTGAAGGCAGCGCAGATGCAAGGACTAGGAGCGGCAGGGCGGAGGCGGCGGCAGGAGCAGGTAAGTTATGTTTGTGTATGTGATGTGTGTGTATGTTAGTGTTATACTTTCTGCTGAGCACTGTATCTAATCTTCCTACACTGTGCATTCGCTCAGAAAATGGTGGCACACAGTGTAGGAGGTTTGAAGATTCAACCCCCTTCTTTCTCCTGGCACTAGGCAGGATAAAGGAGGGGGGATTCTGTGAGGACACTAGAGCGAGTGTGTCTACTACAAATTTGCAGCATAAGGCAATGAGGTTGCTTTACCACATGCCAATGCGGCAATTTTGAGAATTGCTCCCTCTAGTGACCAGCACATGGAAATGTTATAAATTAGAATCTAATTTATAATATTTCCTGAAAAAAATAAAATTTCTAGCGACACATTCCCTTTAATACTGGCGTTTCATACACCAGTCCTATTAAACAGTTTGCTGGAGTAAGATGCAACACATTTATTAACAGGCGAAAGACTCTTAATAAATGTGTTGCATCTTTTAGCTGCAACGCGGCCTGTCATCAGTACTTTCTACGTGCTGCGGCGTGCTGTAAGAGCCTGAGGGAATCCGGGAGGGAGAATCGGAGTGGTGAGGTAAGTACATTTTTAAACTGTATTTTATTGTCTGATTGGGGGGCAAACAGTATGATTGGGGGGAGGTATGGGTCTGGCACGGAACTTTGCCTTGTTACGCTCCCCAGAGATAAATCTGGGCCGCACTATACATATAGATTTCTGCTATAATTTACATCAGTTACTGGCGTAACTTATAGTAAAATTGTTGGCCATTTCTGCTAAGCCCCGCCCATTTTTTGCACCCCAAAAATGTCAACATTTGTGTATTTTAGTAAACTGTTGTAGAAAGGTTAATATATTCCCCCCAAAGGCTACAGACTGTAATACAATATCTTAACCCCTTCCCTCTTTAGCCACTTTTGACCTTCCTGACAGAGCCTCATTTTTCAAATCTGACATGTGTCACTTTATGTGGTAATAACGTCGGATTGCTTTTAGCTATCCAAGCGATTCTGAGATTGTTTTCTCATGACACATTGGACTTGATGTTACTGGCAAAATTTGCTCGATATGTTCAGTATTTAATTGTGAAAAACACCAAAATTTAGCGAAAAATTGCAAACATTTGCATTTTTCTCAACTTAAATGTATCTGCTTGTAAGGCAGGTAGTTATAACACACACAATTGTTGCTAACTAACATCCCCCATATGTCTACTTTAGTTTGGCATCGTCTTTTGAACATCCTCTTATTTTTCTAGTACGTTACAAGGCTTTGAACTTTAGCAGCAATTTCTCACATTTTCAAGAAAATTTCAAAAGGCTATTTTTACAGGGGCCCGTTCACTTGTGAAGTGGTTTTGAGGGCCTTATATATTAGAAACCCAAAAAAAGTCACCCCATTTTGAAAACTTCACCCCTCAAAGTATTCAAAACAGCATTTAGAACATTTCTTAACCCTTTAAACTTTTCACAGGAATTAAAGCAATGTTGGGGGTGAAATTTACAAATACATTTTTAATCCATTTTTATTTATAACACAGAAAGTTTTTCCATAGAAATGCAACTCAATATTTATTGCCCAGATTCTGCAGTTTTAGGAAATATCCCATATGTGGCCGTAGCGTGCTACTGGACTGAAGCACCGGCCTCAGAAGCAAAGGAGCACCTAGTGGATTTTGGGCCCTTATTTTTATTCGAATATATTTTAGGCACCATGTCAGGTTTCAAGGGCTCTTGCGGTGCCAAAACAGTGGAAATCCACCAAAAGTGATCCCATTTGAGAAACTACACACCTCAAGGAAATTATCTAGGTGTATACTGAGCATTTTGACCCCGCAGGTTTTTTGCAGAAATTATTGGAAGTAGGCCCTGAAAATAAAAATCTACATTTTTTCAAAGAAAATGTAGGTAAAGCTAATTTTTTCTCATTTCCACAAGGACTGAAGGAGAAAAGGCACCACAACATTTGTAAAGCAATTTCTCCCGAGTAAAACAATACCCCACATGTGGTAATAAATGGCTGTTTGGACACACGGCAGGGCTTAGAACGGATGGAGCACCATTTGGCTTTTGGAGTTCACATTTAGCAGGGATGGTTTGCGGAGGCCATGTCACATTTACAAAGCCCCTGAGGGGATAAAACAGTGTAAACCCCCCACAAGTGACCTCATTTTGGAAACTACACCCATTGAGGAAATTATCTAGGGGTATACTGAGCGTTTTGACCCCACAGGTTTTTTGCAGAAATTATTGGAAAATAAAAATCTACATATTTTCAAAGAAAATGTAGTTTTAGCACATTTTTTCTCATTTCCACAAAGACTGAAGGAGAAAAAGCCAGCAAAATTTGTAAAGCAATTTCTCCCGAGTAAAACAGTACCCCACATGTGGTAATAAACGGCTGTTTGGACACACGGCAGGGCTTAGAATGGAAAGAGCGCTATTTGGCTTTTGGAGATCACATTTAGGAGGAATGGTTTGCGGAGGCAATGTCGCATTTGCAAAGCCCCTGAGGGGCAAAACAATGAAAACGCCCAAATAGTGACTCCCTTTAGGAAACTACACCCCTTGAGGAATCCATCTAGGAGTATTGTGAGCATTTTGACCCCATAGATGTTATATAGAATTTATTAGAATTGGGCAGTGAAAATAAAAACAATCCTTTTTCTTCAATAAGACGTAGTTTTACCGCAAATTTTTGGGATTTCTCAACAAATAATGCAAAAAAAGAACACAACATTTGTAAAGCAATTTCTCCCGAGTACGGCAATACCCCATATGTGGTCATAAACGGCTGTTTGGGCAAGGCTCAGAAAGGAAAGAGCGCCATTTGGAGTGCAGATTTTGCTGGATTGGTTTCTGGGCACCTGTGGGACCAAAACTGTGGATACCCCGCAGAAGTGACCACATTTTGGAAACTACGCCCTCAATGCATTTACCTAGGGGTGTAGTAAGCATGTTAACCCTGCAGGTGTTTTGTAGAAATTAGTGTGCACTCGATGTTGCAGAGTGAAAATGGGATTTTTTTTCCATAGATATGCCAATATGTGGTGCCCAGCTTGTGCCACCATAACAAGACAGCTCTCTAATTATTATGCTGGGTTTCCTGGTTTTAGAAACACCCTTCATGTTGCCCTAATCTTTTGCCGAACATTAGACCAGGCTCAGGAGTGAAAGCGTACCATGCAAAATCGAGGCCTAATTTGGCGATTTATAAAGTATTGGATCACAATTGCAGAGGCTCAGATGTGAAATAATAAAAAGAAAGCCCTGAGAAGTGACCCCATTTGGAAACTGCACCCCTCAAGGCATCTATTAAGGGGTGTAGTGAGCATTTTCACCCACAGGTATTTTCCATAAATGATTGCGCTGCGGGTGGTGCAAAGTAAAAATTGATATTTTTCTCTAGAAATGCCATTTCAATGGCAAATATGTCATACCCAGCTTATGTCACTGGAGACACACACCCCAAAATTTTTTAAAAGGGTTCTCCCGGGTATGACGATGCCATATATGTGGAAGGAAACTGCTGTTTGGGCACACTGTAGGGTTCAGATGGGTGGGAGCGTCATTTGGCTTTTGGAGCGTGGAATTTGCTTGGTAATAGTTTTGTTTGGAGTGTTTCCGTTTATAACGTGGGGCATATGTGAGCTGGGCAGAGTACATCAGGGGCATAGTCAGGGGGTATAATAATGGGGTAAAAAAACAATAAAATAATCCATTTATGTGTGTTACGCTGTGAAGCAATCCTTTCTGCACAGGCCAGTGTCGCACTGATATATGGCGTCCTTTCTTATGCCCCTTTTGGTCCGCATATGTGCAGTTTGGGGAATTTTGCTGTGAAGTGTTGTCCTGGTATAATACGGGCACCCTCGCTTCCAGCAGATATGTTTGGGCCCTCCCCTTCCTGGTTCCCTAATTTTAGATCCTTGATAAATCGCCTCCTGAAACAGAGGAAATGTTCCCCTCGGGCACAACTGCATATTTTTTATTTCCTGACTTATTGGAGCCATAACTAATTTTATGTTTTCATAGACGTAGCGGTATGAGGGCTGTTTTTTTGCAGGACAAGCTGTAACGATTATTGTTACCATTTTCGGGTACATGCGACTTTTTGATCACCTTTCATCCTATTTTTTGGAAGGCCAGGTAAACAAAAAAACGCAATTCTGGCACAGCTTTTTTATTTTTTTTTATACAGTGTTCACCATGCGTTATACATTACCAGTTAACTTTATTATGTGGATCCGTACGATTCCAGAAATACCTAATTTATAGAACTTTTTTATGTTTGACAACATTTTTCACATTAAAATTGCTTTTGTAACAAGGATGTATTTTTTCTGTCGCCAAGTTGTGAGAACCATATCTTTCCAAATTCTTTGTCGACGGAGCTGTATGAGGGCTTGTTTTTTGCGAGACAATCTATAGTTTTTATAGGTACCATTTTTGGATACGTGCAACGTTTTGATCACTTTTTATTCCAATATTTGTAGGGCAGAGTGACCAAAACACAGAAACTCGGGTATAGTTTTTTACAGGTTTTTTTTACGCTGTTCACCGTGTGCAATAAATAATATAATATTTTGATACATCAGGTCGTTACGGTCGCGGCAATACCAAATACGTATGGTTTATTATTTTTTTTCAATAATAAAGGACTTGATAAGCGAAAAAGGGCGATAGTGTTTTATTTTATTACTTGAAACTTTTATTGTTTTCAAACTTCAATTCTTTTCATTTTTTTTTTAATACTTTGCACTACCTACGTAGTGCAATGTATTAGATCTGTCAGTTATTCACTGACAGCAAGCCGATTAGGCTTCGCCTCCCGGCGGGGCCTAATCGGCTTCCGTAATAGCAGAGCAGGAGGCCATTGTGTCTCCTGTTGCCATAGCAGCAGTCGCCAGTCCTGATTGCCTGTCAGGGCTGGTGATCTGCTAGTAACCACTACGATGCAGTAATTGCTTTCGATTGCTGCATCGAGGGGGATAATGGCAGGGATTGGAGCTAGCTCCGGTTCCTGCCATTAAAGGTGGATGCCATCTTTCCGGCGGCTACGGAAGCCGATCAGGCTCCGCCGCCGGGCGGATCTTGACCATCTTCCGTATTAGGCAGACCGGGAGGCCAGTATTAGGCCTCCGGTTGCCATTGCAGCCACCGGAACCCCGGCAATTTCATTGCTGGGGTTCCGATGAGCTGCAAACACCTTAAGTGCAGCACTCGCATTTGAGCGCTGCACTTAAGGGGTTAATGGCGGGGATCGAAGCTAATTTCGGTCCCCGCCATTACAGCCGGATGTCAGCTGTAAGATACAGCTGAGATCCGGGGATGATGGCACCGACTCAGCTTCTGGGCCGTTGCCAAACATTTGGCGTATGGATACGGCAATTTGCGGGAAGTCATAACTTTCCATGGCGTACCCATACGGCAAATGTCAGGAAGGGGTTAATGTAAGGATGTGTACACTTAATTGTGCAGCAACGCTTGTTGTCTCCATTCTATGTCAGTGTGGGAAGTAGATGTCCGGCCTTATGATTTTGTGATATGTGATAGACCCAGATTCCCAATCACCAAACCAAAGAATGCAAAATAAAGACACAAAACATTATAATTGGGTGTTAAATGGTCAAAACTTTTATTATATTATATGACCAAACCCAAAATGGCAAACCTCCGACTAACGAAGAGTCACCCTCCAGCACGCAGGAAAGGAAAAACCCCCTGTGGGGGAAACCTCTAGGGAAACCATGGCTGGAGGATTGCCCTTCCTCTGGGCTTAGAAGGTGCCAAAATAGAATTTGTAACAGAATTTGTAAGTTTTCTCAGATTTTCAAGGAAAGACAATACAATGAACGAACAACATAAAACACATAAATCGGCTGATCTGGTTGGCTAGGCGGGTGTCTCTCTTCCTGGGCACCCTTTAAAATGAATGGGTGATCCACGGATGAGACGGGTCCTCCAGATGCCTCCTTGTAGCATCTGTCTCCGCTCCGGCCAATAGAAGGGGATCTCCTGCTGGAAACCCCCCTCTATTACAGACAACCCGTATGAAGAGGATGGCATCACTGTGATGAAGAAGTGGTCTTGGGTGTAGCGTTTCCCTGCTAGAATCTCCAAATTACATCAAGTCGGCATTGGTGGAGAAGTCAAGCTCAAGGTCCTCAGTCCCATCCAATATGGCGCTGAATGTGGCAGTAAAACCTTCTAATATGGAATCTTCTTTATGTCATAAACATTTGTATTTATGACATCAGCGCATTCATCATCATTACTGCAGGAGTTTATTAACACTGCCGCCTCATTCATTGTGACGTCACCCACAGTGGTCTGAAGTGTTAACCCTTTACTGACTGGCAGTGTACTTACCACAGAGGCCATAAAGCTGAATAGAACATATCAGCGGCCATAAAGGAAAAGGGATATTGCAGGGAGCATCTCCACACAAGAACAATGCATGACAAAGGGTTGTCCAGGATAAGATAACTTGTCTGCTTTCTCCAAAAACCAGCACCACACCTGTCCATAGGTTGTGTGTGGTATTACAGCTCATTACCATTCACTTCAATGGAGAAAACCTGCAATACCAGATACAACCTGTGGATAGGTGTGGTGCTGTTTTTGAAAGAAAGCAGCCATATTTTTCTAACTCTGCACAGCCCCTGTTAGAAATAGTTAAAAAAAAGGGGGGGAGAAAATAAATTAAAAAAAGGTAAAAAGAGGAACTCTGAGGTAAAATAAATCAAACTAGACTGAAAGGAGTCTGCTGGAGGTGCCAGATAGAAAGACATATTTCTGCCATGGGGACCAGATTAGTTGAAATGTATCTTGAAGGGGGGGCTTCAGAGAGTGGGTTTTAACCCCTTATAGCCCTATGAAGTGCTGTTGCATTGAAAAACTATGCAGTTCATCTTCGAATGCAGCGTCACAAAAACAAATTATTTTGTAAAAAATAAAACTATATAAATTTGGTATCACCATAATCGTAACGACCCGCAGAATCAAGTTATCATGCAATTCATGCCACCCGATGAACATTGTAAAATCAAAACAGAAATGGTGGAATTACAGGTTTTTTTTCAATTCACCCCACAACATGTATGCTTTTTTACATTTTTTAAAATACATTATATATTACATTAGGCCGCAGGGTAAATTCCACATAAACAGCGCCATTTATGGGTTAACTGTTTAAATGATACCAGTTCAAGTGACTTTTATCGAAAAACACCATAAGAATTTTTTTCACAATTAACCTTCTAATTGGGCCTAGAATGTGTGATACTGTCTGCTAAGCCGTTGTATCTAAGTAGACCTAAGTAGACAAAAGTCGATGGTCCAGCGCAGTCAGGTTTAAAACAGAACGTAGTTCCAATTTTATTTGAATGGTTAAAACAAGATCATTCCCGAATGCAAGGGTGAAAATGTAGGTAAGGTGCCTACGCGTTTCAGACGTATACCACGTTCTTCCTCATGGCTTTAATGCTAACAACTAAATGTCAGAACGAGGTCTATATCTGGTTGCCAACAGGTGAAAATTAGTGATGTCACACAGAAAAGTGGTGCTGTCCAGCATAGTAGTGCTGAACTAGGGAGACGCCTATAAAGCATCAGTATTCTATGAATAAAAGCTATCCAGCACGGTGGAGCTGTCCAGCAGAAGTGGTGCTGAAACAGAGAGCCGGTGATAGAACATCACTGCTCCACTAGTAAGTTATGTGCTTATAGCGTTGATTGATGAATATTTATAAATAATAAAATGAGGGATAACAATGACCCAAATCTATCCTAGAGTAGTGGATAGAATATTAATGCTAATTTCTGTTTATTAGGCTGTCGGATATAAACCTCTGAAATACTCACATCGAAAAATTAAAACATGAATAGACGCTAAAAAATACATCATTTAACCCCTTAGTGACCACTAATACGCCTTTTTACGTCGGTCACTAATGGGCTTTAGGCTAGGCTGATGCCTTTTCACGTCAGCCTAGTCTAAGTCCTGCACGGGTCTCCTGTGCAGGCAGGAGCCGGGGCTCTGCTGTCTGATGAAGTTTACTTCGATCGCGGCCGTTTAACCCGTTAAATGCCGCCTTCAATAGCGACCGCGGCATTTAACTTTGTTTACAGAGGGAGTGCGCTCCCTTTGTCACCCATCGGCGGCCCGCGAATGAAATCGCGGGTCTCCGATGGGGTGTCATGGCAGCCGGGGGCTTGATAAAAGCCCCCAGGTCTGCCCTGGACATATTCCTGTTAGGACGCGCCGGAGGCACGTCCTAACAGATTGCCTGTCAGATTTACACTGACAGGCAATAATGCTCTGGTATACGAAGTAAAGAAAAACGCAAAAAACCATGGCGAAATTGCAATTTTTTTCCATTGCCCCCCCAAAAAGTCATAATAAAAATGAATCAATAAGTCCCATGCACCCCAAAACAGTACCATTCAAAACTACGTCTCGTCCCGCAGAAAACAATCAACCAAAAAATCACTACATTGATGGAAAAATAAAAAAATTACGGCTCTTGGAAAGCGACGATGCAAAAGCAAATAATTTTAGTTCAAAAGTGTTTTTATTGTGCAAAAGTCGTAAAACATAAAAAAAACTCTACATATGTGGTATCGCCGTAATCGTACCGACCCATAGAATAAAAGTAACATGTTATTTACGTCACACAGTGAACGGCGTCAATTTAAAAACGCATAGAACAATGGCGGAATTTCAGTTTTTTTTTATAATCCCCCCCAAAAAGGTTAATAAAAGTTAATATAAAAATAATAAGTATGTACCCAAAAATGGTGCTATTAAAAAGCACAACTAATCCCGCAAAAAACAAGTCCTCATACAGCTATGTAGACGAAAAAATAAAAAAGTTATAGCTCTTTGAATGCGACTATAGAAAAACAAATAAAATAGCTTGGTCATTAAGGCCTAAAATGGGCTGGTCACTAAGGGGTTAAACAGTTTAAAACAATACATGAACTGGAAAGAAGGGGAATTATGTATTGGTCTTCAAGGATAATTAGTATTGGAAAATTTGTTTTCCTTTGTATACTAGACCGTCAAACGGGAAATCTGATGGGGGAAGGACCCGTTAATATGGATAATTAGGTGTCATCTGTAAAAGCCATGAACATTAACAGGTATTATTGATTATTAGGCCATATTAGATTCTACAGATCATTTCATAGATTCTTTTACTATTAGTGGAACATTAATTCTTTTTTTAAGTTCAAACCTTAAGGAAACCTGGTTTTTAGTGTAAATATCCAGTATGCTTCACGTGATAAGATTTTATGTTTGATGTTCCCCCCTCTGGTTGGAGTTTTGACTTTTTTTCTGGTATAACATCTCAGACTTGTAATTGATCTATTATGGAAGGTTATGAAATGTTTTACAACATTGGAGATATTGGTGAGGTTAGGATTTCTTATATAGCCCAAATGTTCTAGTATCCTAGTTTTACATTTGCGGCTGGTGCAACCTACATACATTAGGTTGCATTACAAACACTCCACAATATATATCACTGCCTCACTGTTGCAATTAATGTAAGTTTGAATTGAAAAATTTGTATTGTTATCTGAATCTCTGAAGTTCTTAGTAGGCTTAGCATATGAACAGATTTTACATGGATGCGAGCCGCATTTAAAGAAACCCGTATATTGAAGCCATGTCAGTTTGGGAATGTTTGAGGAAAATATAGAAGGAGACAATAGATCACCTAAGGAAGGAGCTTTTCTGGATACAACACTGCAACCATCTTTCAAAATATCTGACAGAGCCTCGTCTTACATTAGAATGGCTACATTTTTATGGACGATTTTCTTTATTTCATTAAACTGACTACTGTGTTGTAACACCAAAGTAGGTACGTTTAGACCAGTATCTTTATTATTATGTTTTGGCTCTAGAAGTAGATCTCGGGGCTTTGTTTCTACAATGGAGGTTGCTCTTTTGAGGGTCCATTCTGCATACCCTCTTTTGCGTAGTCTCCTACAAATTTGCTGTTGTTCCACCCGGTAATTGGGGTCGTTACTACAATTTATTTTTGCTCTGTACATTTCTCCCACTGGGATTGATGAGATGGTTTGTCTGGGGTGATCGCTTGTTGCATGCAAGATAGTGTTCCCTGAAATCAGCTTACGGTATGTTTTAGTGTTGATTATTTCCCCTGCATGTCCTTTGAGTTCTAGGTCCAGAAACTGGATAGTATCTTTTTGTGAAGAATAGGTAAATTTCAAGTTGAGTTGGTTATTAAGATAATTGATGAAATTTGGGATATCTGACATATTGCCTTCCCATATAAATAGCAGGTCGTCTATATACCTTGCATACCAGTTAATAGATCTGCCAAAAGGATTATCACTAGAAAAAATGAAAAGTTCCTCCCACAAGGCCATTACAAGATTAGCCAGAGAAGGGGAGAATTTAGCTCCCATTGATACTCACTTAAGTTGTAGGTAAAACAACCCATCGAACTGGAAGAAATTTTGTGTCATCAGGAAGACAAGGACCTCAAGTATATATGATTGTAGCTCATAGCTGTAAGTGCTGTGTTTAAAAAGATGATATTCTAGTGCCCTATGGGCTATTTCGTGTGGAATGCTGGTATAAAGTGAGGTCACATCACAGCTCAGCCATGCAAATTTATTTTCCCATCTTTTTTTGTGAAATGAGCATAAAACATCTCTGGTGTCACGTAAATGGCCCAGGGTTCTTAATGCAAGGGGTTGTAACAAGGAGTCTAGCCATTCAGATAGTTTTTCTGTGAATGATCCTATCCCTGACACTATGGGGCGCATAGGTGGGGGGGTTTATGCCTTTATGTGTCTTGGTCAATGCGTGCATGATTGGAATTGAGGGACATTGGACCATAATATATTCTGCTTGCTTACTTGTTAATACGCCACTACCTAAACCATCGTTTATCAGTTTGTTGAGCTTTTTTTGGAACATAGTTGTTGGATTGCACGTTAGTTTTTTATATGTGTCTGTATCTGCTATGAGTTTCAAAATTTGGGTCTTATACATTTCCCTATCTAACACAGTGATACTGCCCCATTTTCCCGACATCTTAATAATGATATCCTTATTATTTTTTAACGATTTTATTTGCCATATTCAGCTCTTTAGAGATATTACAATTCTTATTACAACACTACGAATTTTTGGATAGTTGCTGGAGATCCTTTTCAATTGCCCATTGAAATCTGTCCATAGAGTCTGTCCTGGATGCCAGAGGATGGAAGCTTGGATTTTTTGTGACAAAGTCCGGGGAAAAATGAATATTTCTTGTAGGAAGTTCTGGGTTCAGACTCTCTAAGCATTGGATTGCCCTATGTTCCTCAAACGATAGTAATCTATGGTCGTGGATATTTGTATTGGGTTCTTTGAGATTATAATCTTCGGAGTCTGTTGTCATTTGGGAGCGTGTTGTAGAAATGCCTCTTTACTGTTAAATTCCTTACAAATCGATTAATGTCCAGAAGTGTGTTGAAATTATTGAACGTACGATTAGGGGCAAAATTGAGGCCCAACGAAAGAACCTTGACTTGTGTGGAGTTAGTTCGGATGAGGAAAGGTTGATCACATTAATGCTGGGTGTGGGTTCCTGCGGTTCCGTAGGCGACGGTTTTGTTCCTGGTCTGTTTGGGTGATGTTTCCTACCGCCCCTCCTTTCCCATTCTTTTACTTCCTTGACTTGCTGACTGATTGGTATCCTTGGGAATATAGGATCCTAGAGTTATCACTATCTGAGGCTTCATTTATTCCTTCGATTGAATCAGGTTCAGAGGAGCTAAAACTGACTCTGTTCAGACTGCTGCCGGATCTTCTCTCTTGTCTGCGATTTTTTAAGATGGGTCTGATTTTGTTGTGTACTTTGTCTCTTTTATTCCAATCATACACCTCCTTGTTTGCATAGTCCCTGAGGTCTCGTTGGAATTTATTTTTCTCAGTTTCAGCTATGGATTTATTTAATTTTTACAAGTGTAGAGAAGTACGTTGTTCCAGTATAGTAAAGTCGGGTGAGCTGGAGGAAGCATTAATTTGTTCTTTTAGAGCGGAAATGTCAGTTTCCAATTTCTGTCAATTTGGCCTCCTCTTGTCTGGTAATTAGTTCCATTAGTTTTATAGAACATTCTGTTAATATAAAATTCCAGTGTGTGCTGAATTCTTCAGAGTAGGTAAAAGTAGAACTTTTTCTTAAACGTAGACCCCTTGGGATCATTTGTTTTGTAATATAATTACGTAAAGTCGTCAGGTCCCACCATATCTTAGCCTCCTGTACTGATAGTTTCTCTAGATCATGGAACATTTCCTGTAATGCACGATCACCTCCTTCTGGAGTATCATAATTGCCAAACACTTGGGCGGCCATTTCCACTCTGGAACATCGTGTATCTTGAGACATGGTTATTACTTGTTGTATATATATATACAGTGAAGGAAATAAGTATTTGATCCCTTGCTGATTTTGTAAGTTTGCCCACTGTCAAAGACATGAACAGTCTAGAATTTTTAGGCTAGGTTAATTTTATCAGTGAGAGATAGATTATATTTAAAAAAAAAAACAGAAAATCACATTGTCAAAATTATATATATTTATTTGCATTGTGCACAGAGAAATAAGTATTTGATCCCCTACCAACCATTAAGAGTTCAGCCTTCTCCAGACCAGTTACATGCTCCAAATCAACTTGGTGCCTGCATTAAGACAGCTGTCTTAAATGGTCACCTGTATAAAAGACTACTGTCCACAGACTCAATTAAACAGTCTGACTCTAACCTCTACAACATGGGCAAGACCAAAGAGCTTTCTAAGGATGTCAGGGACAAGATCATAGACCTGCACAAGGCTGGAATGGGCTACAAAACCATAAATAAGACGCTGGGTGAGAAGGAGACAACTGTTGGTGCAATAATAAGAAAATGGAAGACATTCAAAATGACTTTCAATCGACATCGATCTGGGGCAACATGCAAAATCTCACCTCGTGGGGTATCCTTGATCCTGAGGAAGGTGAGAGCTCAGCCGAAAACTACACCGGGGGAACTTGTTAATGATCTCAAGGCAGCTGGGACCACAGTCACCAAGAAAACTATTGGTAACACATTACGCCGTAATGGATTAAAATCCTGCAGTGCCCGCAAGGTCCCCCTGCTCAAGAAGGCACATGTACAGGCCCGTCTGAAGTTTGCAAATGAACATCTGGATGATTCTGAGAGTGATTGGGAGAAGGTGCTGTGGTCAGATGAGACTAAAATTGAGCTCTTTGGCATTAACTCAACTCGCCGTGTTTGGAGGAAGAGAAATGCTGCCTATGACCCAAAGAACACCGTCCCCACTGTCAAGCATGGAGGTGGAAACATTATGTTTTGGGGATGTTTCTCTGCTTAGGGCACAGGACTACTTCACCGCATCAATGGGAGAATGGATGGAGCCATGTACCGTCAAATCCTGAGTGACAACCTCCTTCCCTCCACCAGGACATTAAAAATGGCTCGTGGCTGGGTCTTCCAGCACGACAATGACCCGAAACATACAGCCAAGGCAACAAAGGAATGGCTCAAAAAGAAGCACATTAAGGTCATGGATTGGCCTAGCCAGTCTCCAGACTTTAATCCCATCAAAAACTTATGGAGGGAGCTGAAGATCCGAGTTGCCAAGCGACAGCCTCGAAATCTTAATGATTTACAGATGATCTGCAAAGAGGAGTCGGCCAAAATTCCATCTAACATGTGTGCAAACCTCATCATCAACTACAAAAAACGTCTGACTGCTTTGCTTGCCAACAAGGGTTTTGCCACCAAGTATTAAGTCTTGTTTGCCAAAGGGATCAAATACTTATTTCTCTGTGCACAATGCAAATAAATATATATAATTTTGACAATGAGATTTTCTGTTTTTTTTTATATAATCTATCTCTCACTGGTAAAATTAACCTAGCCTAAAAATTCTAGACTGTTCATGTCTTTGACAGTGGGCAAACTTACAAAATCAGCAAGGGATCAAATACTTATTTCCTTCACTGTATATATATATATAACCGAAATTCCAGTTAAGTTTTAAAAATTTGTATTTTAAAGCCAGAAGAAAAAATATATATATAAAGAAAAATTGTTGTACTTTAATAACTCTGTGAGTATATTAGTATGTTATAGAACTCTTTAACATTCGGGATATGGTCAAAATACAATTGTGCTTTTGTATTGTGAACCCTATATAACGGGCAGTAGGTGTGCACGGATGGATGCAGCCGTATAGCTATACAAACAAACAGTGGGAGGGATCCTCCAGCTCACCTTGATGCAAGTTTTAGACAGAAGAAAAATGGGCAAAAGTAGATGGTCCAGCGCAGTCAAGTTTAAAACAGAACGTAGTTCCAATTTTATTTGGATGGTTAAAACAAGATCATTCCCGAATGCAAGGGTGAAAATGTAGGTAAAGTGCCTACGCGTTTCAGATGTATACCACGTTCTTCCTCATGGCTTTAATGCTAACAACTATTTGTCAGAACGAGGTTTATATCCGTTGCCAACAGGTGAAAATTAGTGCTGTCATGGTGCTGTCCAGCAGAGTAGTGTTGAACTAAGGAGACGCCTTAGGAACATCGGCAGTCTATAAATAAAAGCTATCCAGCACAGTGGAGCTGTCCAGCAAAAGTGGTGCTGAAACAGAGAGTCGGTGATAGAACATCACTGCTCTAATAGTAAGTTGTGTACTTACAGCATTGTTTGATAGATAGTTATCAATGATAGGATGAGGGATAACAATGATCCAATTTTATCCATGAGTAGTGGATAGAGTATTAATGCTTATTTTTGTTTATTAGGCTGTCGGATATGAACCTCTGCAATACTCACATCGAGATATTAAAACATAAATAGACGCTAAAAAATACATCATTTAAACAGTTTAAGACAATACATGAACTGGAAAAAAGGGAATTATATACTGGTTTTTAAAGGTAATTGGTGTTGAAAAAAATCTTTGTATACTAAACCGCCATTTGATTAACAAGGAATGTGATGGGGGAGGGACCCGTTGGTATGGACAGTTAGGTGTCATCTGTAAAAGCCGTGAGCATTGACAGGTATTATTAATTATTAGACCATATTAAATTCTGCCGATAATTTCATAGATTCTTTCACTAATAATGGAACATTAATTCTTTTTTTATCACAACTTTTTTTTATTTTCACAATCCTGACCCTTATGTAGCGTCTCTGTGATATTTACAGCAAGGCAAGCGTAATCTCGTTTTAAATGACAGGTTACATCGTACAGGTCTTTACCACTTTGGAATTTTTCTCAGACCCTCTCTCTTTCTCCACCATTACATGATCCACTGAAACCAAATATCACAAATTCTCGTCTGTGGATCTTGTCCCCTATATTGGTGGACAGGTAAATTCCCAGAGGAGCCACACCACAGAATAATAAGCCACAAAAGGTTAATCTGTACAAACCATCTAGTCAGGCGGGGTATTAACGTACTGGCTTTACTGGCATAGCTTATACTCCACCCTTTGCCACCCAAACAAGCCCAAGTTGTCCTTTAAAACAGAGAACAAATCCTCATCCGTCAACACATTTGTGCTTGAGTACGCAGCCAAACATGAAGGTGACTCACCACTCACAGGAATCCTGGCATCACCCAAGGGTGCCTCCAAGATTGTTCCAGCAGCTGGACGACCAGTCTCTTGACCGTGGTCAGCTGCAGATCCCAATGATGCAATAGGAGGCAGTCTTCGTCCGTATCCTATGACAACGGTCTCTCCCACCAGCAGCAAGGAGGGGGCAATAAACTCCTTTTGGAGTCTACACCTGTCTCACCACTGATGCTACCGACTGCCCTCCATAGTCTGCCTGTACATTATAATCACAGGACTGCTCCTCCCACCACACCTCGAGCCATCCATGCCCCTACTGCTTCCTCTGGGGTAGAGCAGAACCCTGCCTCATGGACCTGTTAGATGAGGGTGCAGTACAAGGACTGACTCCTCCTTCCTCTACACCAGCGCTGTCCCACATCCCCGGACCACTTTACTGCAAGCCGGGAACTTCCGGCCATGCCACATGCAGGGAAGGGGGGGGGGTGGAGGAACTATTTTTAGAGCATAACACTTCCCTCTAAAAAGCATGGGACAACAATAACAGTCCATAAGCTTTTGGAAAGGGCTCTTCAGCTCCTTTGCTTTTGGAAAATGGACACCAGCTGCCAGACTCCAGCCATCCCTTAATAAGTGGATTTCCACGCCGTTGCATTCACTCCACCACTGAGGACCCTGTGTGGTAACAATCCTGAATCTTTTTGGAGAACTGTTGCCTACTAGGCACAGGTAACCCTTTATAACGACTCAGAAAAAATAATTGTGTTAACCATTTAAGATTACATTGATAATAAACATTAATTTAAACTATATAAGCAATATACCCATAAGCTCCATAATTCTAGGCACCCAAGGGGCCTTACAATAGAATACACTTGTTATGCTACTTTTTACCATAAAATGGGGGTTTGCCATACAGCACAGGCAAGGGGGGGCATGTTATTTTGTTTCATTTTTGAGGGGTTAACCCGACGGAAACCTCAGACGGAATCCCTCAACGGAAGGGCAGCGGTGATGTGAACAGGTCCTTAGTGTCGTCTTTTTCTTTATTTTCTATTTGTACATTATACCTGAGATAAATAACTATGTCCCTAGTGTGTTATACATATTAGGCTGGGTTCACACGACCTATTTTCAGACGTAAACGAGGCGTATTATGCCTCGTTTTACGTCTGAAAATAGGGCTACAATACGTCGGCAAACATCTGCCCATTCATTTGAATGGGTTTGCCGACGTACTGTGCAGACGACCTGTTATTTACGCGTCGTCGTTTGACAGCTGTCAAACGACGACGCGTAAAAATACAGCCTCGTCAAAAGAAGTGTAGGACACTTCTTTGGACGTTTTTGGAGCTGTTTTCTCATAGACTCCAATGAAAACAGCTCCAAAAATGGACGTAGAAAAACGCAGCGAAAAACGCAGCGAAAAATGCGAGTTGGTCAAAAAACGTCTGAAAAGCAGGGTCTGTTTTCCCTTGAAAACAGCTCTGGATTTTCAGAAGTTTTTGGTCACTACGTGTGCACATACCCTTAGTGTCTATAACATGTATCAGGAGCATATTATCACACCTTTGATTCTTTACAGATGACTGATCCCAGTGAGAAGAAGGAACGTGACATATAACCCTGTCAGCAGCAAGAAAGGAATCACAAGACACGTAATTAATATTTATATTAATTACTGATAACACTCAGGCTAGATATGAGTTCTAGACCCGCAGAGGTGTGATAGTATCTTCCTGATACATCAGAATATATGTGTTTTTAACCGCTTCCCGACCGCCCACTGTATATTCACGTTGGCATTTGCTGGGCTCTGTGCAGTGCCGACGTGAATTCACGGTGGGTGTTAAAAGCGCGATCCGGGTGTCTCAGAGTAGCGCTGACACCCGGATCGCGCTGTTAACCCCTGCCTCTGGTCCTGGAGTCATGACCGGGACCTAATTGGTTCAGGTCCCAGTCATGTGATCGCAGGGAAAGCTTGTTGTAGCAACGAACTGGAAAGTTTGCTACTACAACAAACTGGAAAGTTTGTTGCTACAACAAACTTTCCCGGGGACCGATTGCGGGTGCTTCAGTCGGTTATAAGGCAGAACCGGAGGCCATACAACGGCCCCTGGGTCTGCCATGCACAGCAGCCTATGAGAACCAGCCGGAGGCCGGTCCTCCTAAGCTTCCTGTCAGTGTGACTCTCAGCGTCACACTGACAGTTTATAATACGTTACACTACCTAGGTGGTGTAATGTATTATAGCAGCGATCAGTGCTGCCAGTCTTCAAGTAAAAAGTAAAAGTAATAAAAATGTTTTATAAAAGTGTAAAAACAAGTTATAAAAGTTACAAAAACAAAAAATGCTTTTTTTCCCTATAATAAGTCTTTTATTATAGGGAAAAAATTAAAATGTTAAAAAAAGTACACATATTTGCTATCACCGCGTTCATAACGACCAAAACTATAAAACGATAATATTATTTTTCCCGAACGGTGAACAGCGCAAAAAAAATAATTAAAAAACTATGTCAGAATCACAATTTTTTTTGGTCATCAACCCTCCAAAAATATAGAATAAAAAGTGATCAAAAAGTCGCATGTACCCTAAAATAGTACCAATAAAAACGACAACCCGTCCCGCAAAAAACAAGCCCTTACACAGCTTTTTTGACTGAAAAATAAAAAAGTTATGCCTCTCAGAATATGGTGACACAAAAAATAAATAATTTAATCGAAGAGTAATTTTATTGCGCAAATGCCACAAAACATAAAAAAACTATATACATCTAGTATCGCCGTAATCGTATCGAATAAAGTAAAATTTCATTTATAGCGCACGGTGAAAAGTGTAAAAAAAAAAAGACAAAAAACATTGTCAGAATTGTTTTTTTGTCACTTTGCTTGCCAAAAAAAATCTAATTTAAAGTGATAAAAAAATCACATGTACCCTAAAATGGTACCAATGAAAACTACTGATTGTCCCGCAACAAATAAGTCCTCGCACGGCTCCGGTGAAGAAAAAATAAAAAAAAGTTCTGGCTCTCAGAATATAGCGACAGAAATTATGCAGTGTCCAAAAGCTGATAAGATCAGGCGCCATTTATCAGTGCGACATTGGCCACATATCTGCGGATTATTATTTTTTTACCGAATTATTATATCCTCTTATTATGTCCTGATGTACTCTGCCCAATTCACACATACCCCCACTTCATGAACTGAAATAAAAGCAAAACCCCAAACAGAACAGTTACCAAGCAAACTCTGCGCTCCAAAAGCCAAATGGCGCTCCCTCCCTTCTAAGCCCCACAGCGTGCCCAAACACCAGCTTACGTCCACATATATGATATTTTATATCTGGGAGAACCTGCTCAACATTGTATGAGGTACTTGTCTTCAGTGGCACAAACTGGGCACAACATATTGTGCGTTAAAATGGCATATCAGTGGAAAATTTAAATTTTCACTTTGCACAATCCGCTGCGCATTAACGCCTTCGCGCACCACGACTTAATAGCATGTCGTGGTGCGGGGGGTTATATATGGAGCGGGCTCATGCGCTGCGCCCGCGCCATATTCTGCAGGTGTCCCACTTTTGGGGTATTTCCACTGTTTTGGCACTACAAGACCTCTTCAAACCTGACATGGTGCCTAAAATATATTCTAAAAAAAGGAGGCCCCAAAATCCACTAGGTGCTCCTTTGCTTCTGAGGCCGGTATTTCAGTCCCTTTTCACACTAGGGCCAACATGTGGGATATTTCTAAAAACTGCAGAATCTGGGCAATAAATATTGTGTTGCGTTTCTCTGGTAAAACCTTCTGTGTTACAGAAAAAAATGTATTACAAATAATTTGCAGCAAAAAAAAAAAAATTTGTCAATTTCCCCTCTACATTGCTTTAATTCCTGTGAAATGCCTAAAGGGTTAAGAAACTTTCTGAATGCTGTTTTGAATACTTTGAGGGGTGTAGTTTTTAATATGGGTTATGGGGTCTATCTAGTACATAAGGCCCTCAAAGCCGTTTTAGAACGGAACTGGTCCCTGTAAAAATCGCCTTTTGAAATTTTGTTGAAAATGTGAGAAATTGCTGGTAAAGTACTAAGCCTTGTAACGTCCTAGAAAAATAAAATAATGTTCAAAAAACTATGCAAGTATAAAGTAGACATATGGAATATGTGAAATAGTAACTATTTTGTGTGGTATTACTATCTGTTTTACAAGCAGATACATTTAAAATTATTTTAAATTTTGATGTTTTTCACAAATAAGCAATGAATTTATTGACCAAATTTTCCACTAATATAAAGTACAATATATCACAAGAAAACAATCTCAGAATCACTTGGATAGGCAAAAGCATTCCGGAGTTATTACCACATAAAGTAACACATGTCAGATTTGAAAAAATGGGGCTGGTCCTGAAGGCCAAAATGAGCTCGGTCTTGAAAGGGTTAACATGTATATCTTCTATAGACAATATCTAGTATAACACAACCATATCTCAGGTACAGAGGGGAGGAACATCTCTGTTCTTTACCCGCTGTTTTGTAGTCAGGACTCCCCTTTTATTTTTAATATCATTTTTAATAGCTATTCAGTCTTCGATTAACCCTTTCAGGACCAGGCTAAGTTTAATTTTTATGCTTTTGTTTTTTTACTTCCCGCCTTCCAAAAGTCATAACTCTTTTATTTTTTCGTTGACACAGCCATATGAGGGCTTAATTTTTAAAGGACAAATTTTACCATATCTCAGGTACAGAGGTGAGGAACATGTCTATTATTTTACCCTCTGTTCTCTAAAGTCAGAAATCCACCTTTTATTTCCAATAGAATATAATTGTTATGGTCCTTTTGACCATAAAATTTGGCATGAGGGGAGGCTAGTGAGGGCGAGTAATGTATTTGACCTTGCATTGTTACTGGCAGTATGATGACAAGAAACCCATGTTTGATGCAGGTTTCTTTTAGGGTATGTTCACACGTAGTCAACAAAAACGTCTGAAAATCCAGAGCTGTTTTCAAGGGAAAACAGACCCTGCTTTTCAGACGTTTTTTTACCAACTCGCATTTTTCGCGGCGTTTTCACGCCGTTTTTGCTGCGTATTTTACGTCCGTTTTTGGAGCTGTTTTCATTGGAGTCCATGAGAAAACAGCTCCAAAAACGTCCAAAGAAGTGTCCTGCACTTCTTTTGCCGAGGCTGTATTTTTACGCGTCGTCGTTTGACAGCTGTCAAATGACGATGCGTAAATAACAGGTCGTCTGCACAGTACGTCGGCAAACCCATTCAAATGAATGGGCAGATGTTTGCCGACGTATTGTAGCCCTATTTTCAGACGTAAAACGAGGCATAATACGCCTCCATTACGTCTGAAATTTGGCCGTGTGAACATACCCTTAGTAGGCCGGTAATGTTTGCAAAACGACTAAAAGGAAATACAAAAAACTGTTCTTAGCAGAGAGGCACAGTCACTTAAAATATTACACAAAATGGCGGCAATTTCAGGCAATGCAGGAAATGGGGTTTTACCAGCTTGGTTTCCTTGGGACAGAGCTCGGACTCTTCCCTGATACAGGGGTAACCCATCGTCTAAATAACAGGGAGGCTTCACGCAACTCCCACTTGTTACATCCAATGCTGCCTCTTTCACAGCAATCATCTGTGGGGAGGTTCTTATCTTATCCCTGGTTCTATGAAGCAGTGTCGAGCCCAAAATGAAAAGCCTCAGTAGCAGCTCCAATACTAAAAGAATGAGAGCTGTAATCCAGATGTGAAAGGCCCAACCCTTGTACGCATTTCTTAAAGACAGCCTGAGGACGCACAGCAATGAAACGCAGAAAACAACACACTGGGCACGATTCCCCCTCATGAATTTTAGTCAAACAAATCTCAAAACCTTTTCCCTTCCTGTCAGTTTTTGAATGATACAACATTATTCTCAACACACTATCCTGAAAAAAACACATCGGTTACTTGATTACCGCCCTGCACCCGTTTTGAGGGACTAACCAATTTGCCAACCCTAAAAGCCCCATAGAAAGCCCAAGAGAAAGCCAATTGAAACAACAACCTCTCATAATCTGAATGGGATATCCTGTGCAACTGAGAAAATGTCCCTCCAACATTGCAAAAGACACCAGCCCACGCTTATCCTGCCCGACATGCCCTTTTTGAAAATTCTGCAGAGCCCGCCGTATCAAAAAATGCTTAGTAACATCCGTACAACCAATTAACTTAAAGAAAAAGGAAAGTGCCGCTACCGACTTAACAACAGAGGAAGCTGAACATCCACTCTCCATAAGAGATAACAAAAAACAGAACATCCCCTCTAAGGCACTAAAATGACTCCTTTGACTACACCACGAATCCTCCAGCTGGAACCATCTCACCCAGATCTTGGTATAAGCATCCCACGTAGCAGGGGCCAGCGAACGCTTCGCCCACCATATCAGACGAGCCACACCACCCTCCAATGGTGCTCGGGGCAAGAAACTGGATACCTCTCTGCCTCTGGAGCTAGCCAACGGAAACGATCCCACTGCAATCGAGATAAAGCATTTGTAATGTCATTGGAAACTCCAGGAACATGATGAGCCCTAAATAGAATGTTCCATCTCAAACACAGCAGGACCAACTGGCGTAGCACTGTGATCACCGGGGGGGAATTGGCGGACAAACTATTAATAGCGCACACGACCGCCATGTTATCATAGTGAAAAAACACTGACCGATTGGACTAAAGCTGTCCCCAAATTTCCACCGCAACAAGAATGGGAAACAACTCCAGAAAACAAAGATTACCCGTCAAACCACACTCCCTCCACTCTACTGGCCAAGTACCAACACACCATTTTCCCTGAAAATACGTCCCGAAACCGATATAACTGGAAGCATCAGTAGACAATTGCATCTCCACATTCGAAACTCCCTCTGCAATCCATAATGACCTGCCGTTATATTCTACCAAAAAGGAATCCCAAACCCTCAAATCCGTCTTATGCACCTTGCCAAGGCGAATAAAATGGTGGGGACATCTAACTCCAGCAGTTGCTTGTGCTAAGCGCCTACAAAAAACACGGCCCATGGGCATAATTCTACAGACAAAATTGAGTTTCCCCAATAATGATTGCAGGAGCCGCAGGGTGATTTTTATTCTCACCAGAGCCTCCTGCACCGTTGCCCGCAGATCAATAAGTTTTGCCTCTGGCAACCTACATTCCATTGCCTGGGAATCAATTTCAATTCCCTAAAAACAGATCGTTGTGGTTGGTCCTTGTGTTTTTTCAAACGCCAACGGAACCCCAAAGTCAACAAAAACATCTATCACTGCCCATAGCAATATTGCACACGACGGCCGAGCCGCAGGGCCCACACAAAATAAGTCATCCAAATAATGAATAACTGCTTTAGAGCCGAGTAATGTATTTGACCTTGCATTGTTACTGGCAGTATGATGACAAGAAACCCAGGTTTGATGCAGGTTTCTTTTAGTAGGCCGGTAATGTTTGCAAAACGACCAAAAGGAAAAAAGGAAATACAAAAACTGTTCTTAGCAGAGAGGCACAGTCACTTAAAATATTACACAAAATGGCGGCAATTTCAGGCAATGCAGGAAATGGGGTTTTACCAGCTTGGTTTCCTTGGGACAGAGCTCGGACTCTTCCCTGATACAGGGGTAACCCATCGTCTCAGCAACTAAATAACAGGGAGGCTTCACGCAACTTCCACTTGTTACATCCAATGCTGCCTCTTTCACAGCAATCATCTGTGGGGAGGTTCCTGCACTCCACCGCCACAGCAATGGGTACTCTCTGGCTTCAGGGCCTACTAAGCCCTGCTTGCACAATAGTTGCTGATTTATGGGTCGCAGCCCTTGCACCTGAACCCATTAGGTGTGAACAGTCGCCTTTTATCAAATTTAAAAACAGCCCCTTTGTGAGTTATTCAATGTTCCGACACTGATTACATGCCCATACTACACTGTTTTTGCACACTAAAGTAAATAATAAAGACAGTGCCCGAGCCGGTTTTCCCGGTGCCTGCAATAAACAGGGTCAGCCACCATTGTCTGAACAGTGTTACATAGCAGTGAGCTTTGCTGACGTGAGCATCTGCACAGCTCAGAACATGTAAGCACAGGTCCTGTGACTAAAACAACACATACAAATGCTTCCTGGCCACTAGGTGGCAGCATCGCAATGGAAGTATATATGCATATAGTGACCGCTCATCTCCTCTAGTCCCGACCTATAAAGGAAATACAGTGTTAAACATGCATAACACAAAAGCATTGAAAGAGACAGAAAAATCTATCTCTACATTACTCCATACGGCTCCTCTCGTGAATAGGGGAGACTCCCTTCAATACCTTTCATTGCCCCCTTGCCTTATTTGGTGTCATTCCCGGCACCAGGAAAAATAAGCAACTAAAATAACTGAACAAAAACACAGATTCCTTTCACACAAATTGGGCCTTCTTCCGACAGTCTCTGAAGGCCCTGTTAGACTCAGTTCAGGCCCTCTTCAAAATTACCTGGGCCTCAGGCTCAAAGCTTAGTGGTTACAGTCTCTCACAGGTGAGGCACATACTTAACAATTGCAGTCTCATACTCAAGGTCCCAGGACTCCCTTCTTTGTCTCAGTCTCATGCACAGCCTCTTGTCTTTCTCTTGCTGGGAGACTCCTCTCTACCCGCCTCTTGAACGCTTCCTTGTGGCGCATTACAGCTACTGAAATGCAGCCTTTCCTGGCTCCACAGCCTCTTGCTGGAGCTAGTCATCTTTCTTGAGGGAAAGGTGCACTTGGCAAGAGCGTACTCATGACGGTACAAGGGCGACAAGGGGCCACACAAACACTCTCCTATCTAATAAATATACAACGACACAATTAAAATTGGAAGGTGCTTGTCACAGCTTTATTGAATGTTTTCTTTTACAGAACCTGAGAATATATAAAAACAAGTATA
Organism: Rhinoderma darwinii; assembly: GCF_050947455.1. Lineage (NCBI taxonomy): Eukaryota > Metazoa > Chordata > Amphibia > Anura > Rhinodermatidae > Rhinoderma > Rhinoderma darwinii. Next base: position 2,148,092 of record NW_027464450.1, read on the forward strand.
AACATAATTAACATATTAAGATTATGTGGCTAAGTCCTTGACAACCTCCAAAACATAAATAAAGCAATACCCTTAAACCACTAGCCGTGACCATATAAGCTACAGTGGCGTCACCACGGGTATGCTAAAGCACCACGCTTCCCAGGGTCCGCCCCTTAGAGAAGCCCAAATCCATAGCTTTAAAATAAAACCAATATATTGTGTCAAAGACAGCAATATATAAAAACATAAATAGTGTTGCCAAGGACCCGCCACAGCATGAAAACTTGACTCCTTAAATTTTCATGCTCCGCCACACTTGAAAAACCAACTCCAGGCCTTCTTGGAGGCCAAAATGTAAAACATCCAGGCCCACATCTGTTAAGTGAACCCCATCCTTTCCAATGTACGCGCCCCGATCCTCCAACAGTGGGTGACGAACTACCAACCCACCATTGAGGCGAACAAACTTGGCCACTGTCTTATTAATCTTATCCCTGGTTCTATTCAGCGCCGACAATGACTGCGCATTGCACCATTTTACCCGCTGTACAATTTCGGACCATATAATCAAAAGCCCAGGATGGGCGTCTAAAAAACATAAGAAGTCCCTCTTAATGTTCCTAATGAGGTTCCGCATGGGATAACTCCCGATGTCATTACCCCCAGCATGAATTATCAAAATATCAGGTAGACCCCAGGACCTAACCGCATCCTGAAACAAAGGCCTTACCTGATCCCAGGTCAGGCCACGAACTCCGAACCAGTGTACCTCCACCTCATCCTTATCTAAATCCAAATACCTACCATTCGGACACACACGGGCACGCCTTTCAGCCCAGTAAATATAGGAATGGCCAAGAAGCCAAACCACACATTTCGCAGAACCTGAAAGCAACAGAAAATTAGTCACACAGAACAAGAATGACATCCCCACCCAAAATAAACCCAAGATAAAGAAATCAACATTCCAGCAAATGCGGCCTAACATAGGAACGAAAACGGCTGGACTCCCAGCGGCCAATCCTCTTAACTGAAGCAGTGTCGAGCCCAAAACAAGAAACCTCAGTAGCGGCTCCAATCCTAAAAGAATGTGAGCTGTAATCCAGATGTGAAAGGCCCAAACCTTGTACGCATTTCTTAAAGACAGCAATAAATTGATATCTGGACAATGCTGACCCATCCGCATGCACCAGCAAAGAGGAAGAACCCTGAGGACACATAGCCATGAAACGCAGAAAACACCCCACTGGGCACGATTCCCCCTCATGAATTTTAGTCAAACAAATCTCAAAACCTTTTCCCTTCCTGTCAGTTTTGGAATGATACAACATTATTCTCAACACACCATCCCGAAAAACCACATCGGTTAAATGAATACCGCCCTGCCCCCTTTTTGAGGGACTAGCAAATTTGCCAACCCGAAAAGCCCCATAGAAAGCCCAAGAAAAAGCCAATTGAAACAACAACCTGTTAAGGATCTGCCAGGCACAGCTTCTGTATCCACGCCCATAGGTAATCAGTCTGCACCTGCTTCTATGTCTGTGAGACTGGCCACAGCCTGGCCAGACGGAGCTAGCTCCCACCCTCTGTCTATTTATACCTGCCTTTCCTGTTCCTCCTTGCTTGTGATTCTTCTCATTTTGTTTCCTGGCCCTGCTGCAGCTTCTTGCACCATTTGACCCTGCTTCATATTGACCCTGGCTTACTGACTACTCTCCTGCTCTGCGTTTGGTACCTCGTACACTCCTGGTTTTACTCGGCTTGTTCACTACTCTCCTGCTCTGCGTTTGGTACCTCGTACACTCCTGGTTTGGTTTGACTCGGCTTGTTCACTACTCTCCTGCTCTGCGTTTGGTACCTCGTACACTCCTGGTTTGACTCGGCTTGTTCACTACTCTCCTGCTCTGCGTTTGGTACCTCGTACACTCCTGGTTTGACTCGGCTCGTTCACCACTCTTGTTGCTCACGGTTTTGCCGTGGGCAACTGCCCCTTTTCCCTTGCTTCTGTGTACCCTTGTCTGTTTGTCTGTCGTGCACTTATTGAGCGTAGGGACCGTCAGTCGCCCAGTTGTACCCCGTCGCCTAGGGCGGGTCGTTACAAGTAGGCAGGGACTGAGTGGCGGGTAGATTAGGGCTCACTTGTCTGTTTCCTTACCCCCATCATTATACAACCTCTCATAATCTGAATGGGATATCCTGCGCAACTGAGAAAAAAGTCCCTCCAACATTGCAAAAGACACACTTATCCTTCCCGTCATGTCCTTTCTGAAAACCCTGCAGAGCACGCCGTGTCAAATAAATGCTTAGTAACATCCATACAACCAATTAACTTAAAGGAAAGTGCCGCTACTGACTTAACAACAGAGGAAACTGAATACCCACTCTCCATAAGAGATAACAAAAACAAAACATCCCCCTAAGGCACTAAACGGACTCCCTTGACTACACCACGAATCCTCCAGCCGGAACCATCTCACCCAGATCTTGTTATAAGCATCCGACGTAGCAGGGGCCAGCGAACATTTCGCCCACCATTTCAGACGAGCAACACCACCCTCCAAAGGTGTTCGGGGCAAGAAGCCGGATCCCTCTCCGCCTCTGGAGCTAGCCGACGGAAATTATCCCACTGCAACCGAGATAAAGCATCCGCAATGTCATTGGAAACACCGGGAACATGATGAGCCCTAAATAGAATGTTCCACCTCAAGCACAGTAGGACCAACTGGCGTAACACTGTGATCACCGGGGGGGAATTGGCGGACAAACTATTAATAGCGCACACAACTGCCATGTTATCACAGTGAAAAACCACTGACCGATAGGACAAAAGGTGTCCCCAAATTTCCACCGCAACTAGAATGGGAAACAACTCCAGAAAACAAAGGTTACCTGTCAAACCACACTCCCTCCACCCTAGTGGCCAAGTACGAACACACCATTTCCCCTGAAAGTACACTCTGAAACCGATAGAACCGGAAGCATCAGTACACAATTGTATCTCCACATTCGAAAGTCCTGCTGCAATCCATAATCATCTGCCGTTATATTCTACCAAAAAGGAAACCCAAACCCTCAAATCCGCCTTATGCTCCTTGCCAAGGCAAATAAAATGGTGGGGACTTCTAACACCAGCAGTTGCTTGCGCCAAGCGCCTACAAAAAAAAACCGGCCCATAGGCATAATTCTATAGGCAAAATTAAGTTTCCCCATTAAAGATTGCAGGAGCCGCAGGGTGATTTTTGTTTTCACCAGAGCCTCCTGCACCGTTGCCCACAGATCAACAAGTTTTGCCTCCGGCAACCTACATTCCATTGCCTGGGAATCAATTTAATTTCCCAAAAAAAAGAGCGTCGTGGTTGGTCCCTCCGTTTTTTCAAACGCCAACGAAACCCCAAAGTCATCAAAAACATCAATCACAGCCTGTAAATATTGCACACGACGGCCGAGCCGCAGGGCTGACACAAAAGAAGTCATCCAAATAATGAATCACTGCTTTAGAGCCGGCTCGTTCATGGACCACCCACTCCAAAAATGTGCTGAAGGCTTCGAAATAGGCACAAGAAATAGAGCACCCCATAGGAAGGCACCTATCAATATAAAAAAGGTCATCAAACGAGCACCCCAGCAAGTGCATGGATTCTGGGTGCACTGGCAAAAGGCGAAACGCAGACTCCACATCCACCTTAGCCATCAGCGCCCCCTGCCCCGCCGTCCTAACCAAACGAACCACCTGATCAAATGACGTATAGGAAACCCGCGTCAAAGACTCAATATCATCATTCACCGAAGAGCCCTTTGGATAAGATAAATGATGTATAAGCCGAAATTTTCCCGCCTCCTTCTTGGGGACAACCCCCAGCGTGGAGACACGCAAATTGGAAATAGGAACATTAGAAAAGGGGCCTAACATTCTACCCAACAAAACTTCCTTCCACAACTTGTCTTGTACCACTTCTGGATGATCCCGCACCGAACGCAGATTATTAGCCATCAAAACCCCCACCCCCGGGGAGAACAGAATCCTAAATCCATCCCCAAAACCGTTCAATAACAGCTGCGCCTTCTCCCTGTTGGGGTACATCTTTAGCCAAGGCGTCATAGCGTCCAGGTTCACTGGACTCACCCCCTTTAGCAGGACGATCCCCTGGCTTCGTCGTGCCTCCTCGTGCCCGCTTAAAACACTTGAAGACGGGGTGGTTACCACCCCTACACCCGGCACATTCGTGTCTATAGACACAATTAGTTCCCGATTTACAGGTGCTCTCGTTGTAGAGTCAGCAGACCCCTTTTTTTTTAAACTCCCAAATGAACCCGCTCATCTAGACCCGCCGAGTTAGGACTGAAAGGGTTATGCAAACCCGCAACTTCAACACGCCCCATCCTGACCAGCCCCCTTTGGTGTAGTCATAAGGCGCATCCAAAGGCTTATGTCCTTATGATCCCACCACAGGGATGACTGAACCGCCATACGCTGACGAAACTGCTCGTCATATTTAAGCCAAGCAGTTCCCCCATACGTTCTATAAGCCTCCCAAATAGAATCTGGTAGCCTAATAATACGCTGAGCAGCAGCGCCATTGTGTGGTCAATGCAGGGAAATGCACACTATGTCTATTATATATTTTAGAAAGTTTGTTTGAAGCCCGATTGTGATACGCTAAACAGCAGCGCCATCGTGTGGTCAATGCTGAGAAATCTCACTAAATTGAATGTAATGCAGGCAGCCTAGTGATACGCTGAGCAGCAGCACCATCGTGTGGTCAATGCAGGGAAATGCACACTATATCTATTTATTATATATTTTAGAAAGTTTGTTTGAAGCCCGATAGTGATACGCTAAGCAGCAGCGCCATCGTGTGGTCAATGCTGAGAAATCTCACTAAATTGAATGTAATGCAGGCAGCCCTAGTGATACGCTTAGCAGCAGCGCCATAGTGTGGTCAATGCAGGGAAATGCACACTATATCTATTATATATTTTAGAAAGTTTGTTTGAAGCCCGATTGTGATACGCTAAGCAGCAGCACCATCGTGTGGTCAATGTTGTGAAATCTCACTAAATTGGATGTAATGCAAGCAGCCTAGTGATACGGTGAGCAGCAGCACCATCATGTGGTCAATGTAGGGAAATGCACACTATATATATATATATATATATATATATATATATATATATATATATATATATATATATATATATATATATATATATATATATATATATATATATAGTATTATACAAAAAATAGAGACCAGAAGCAGCACTCAAAATAGCAAAAAATGTGAATTTATTTACCCAACAAATGCTTCCATGGAGGAAGTGAAACGTTGCTTTGTTGGGTAAATAATTCACATTTTTTGCTATTTTGAGTGCTGCTTCTGGTCTCTATTTTTTGTATATTCATGAGGAGTGCGTCCCTCCTTTTATTGAAGCTAGCACCAGCCGATTTTGGTATTCACACTGTGCTGCTCCTACTATCGTGTCGAGCCTATACTAGTGGGACGAGGAGTCTTTAGCACGTGCATATTACAACATGGAGCAGTCAGGGGCTCTGAATATTTCACCCAACATTTTTTCCTACACCACAGAGGATGTGGATAGGATCCTGAATGGTTCATTAGGAGATGGGACTTTCCTTGGGGTTCCAGCGAAGATTGACATCAAACGTGGTTTTGAATATGAGTCAAGGAGATACATCAACTTGAGATTACACCTGTCTATCCTGGGGGAATATTACAGACACCAGATTATTCCAAGAGGATTAAGATCACATTTGAAACCTAACCTTTTTCCGAATAATACGGACTTTTGTACTAGTCTGGAAGGTCTATCTAACAAGTATGCTTTGGATGTTATTTTACTCAACATTGAATTTCTCCAGAAGGAGATTGAATGCTGTAGATCTAAAAAAGCAGAGTTTGAAGAGAAACTGCATACTGTTATGGAGAATGATGAGCTTACGGGATATCATGACAAATTCCAGGGTATTCTACTTAAATTTCAACGTGAACAGGAGGAGGTTAAACGGCATAAATGGTTTCGGGATAGAGATGATTATGCTACAGGCAAGATTTATAACTGGAAGAAGGATCAACAGCCACAACAGAAGAAATCCACCTGGAGGGATATGAAAGGAAGATTCCAAAGAAATAAGGACTCTCCTGTATCTGATTTTTTAGGGGAGACGTCTACCACAGTGGAGGTAAATCAACACGCACAAGGAGAGGTGGCAGAAGGTACAACCGAGGATACAAGAGTAAAGAATGTGAAACAGCTAAGGTCAACAGCACTATTGAAAAAGAAGTTTCCTCCAACCATCAATTAGTGGTAAATATCTCCAACCATACTCTGTCTGTTGATGAAATGTCGGTTTTACATAAAGGGCTATCTTTTTGCCCCATTCAAAATATGGATTGGCTGCAACTTGACATTGATCTAAATATTTTTTTTAGATCAGTTAGAATCAAGACATGGTTTTCCCAGCAGTCCAATCCTGTGATTAATCCAGAGCTGGATACAGAATTGTGTTTAAAACGTTGGGGTTTATTTAACAAGAGCAATTTTCAACCACCCACTTGTATGCAGGTGGTTGAAACATTTATCTCATCTGTACTCAAAGATGTTGCAGATTTTAAACGTGAATGCTGCTCGGGCCTTTCTGCGAATACCCGACATAATTTGTCCATCAGAGAGAAAGTGGCTTTAGATGGATTGGTCCACAACGACGACCTTATCATTAAACCTGCTGACAAAGGGGGAGCGGTCGTCGTTATGGACCGAACCCTATATTTAACAGAAGTTTATAGACAGTTGAATGATACGGTTGTGTATAGGAGGGTTGCGTCTGATCCAATCAAGGATATTCAGAAACGAATCAGGGTGTTAGTTGACAATGCGTTTGCCAACGATATGATCGATAGGGATCTTTATAACTTCTTAACTCCACTATATCCGATAACCCCTATACTGTACTGTCTGCCCAAAATACACAAACGTATCACGAATTCCCCTGGGAGACCCATTGTCTCGGGTAGGGATTCGCTCCTTAATCCTCCTGCCATTTTTCTTGATAAGATTCTGAGAAAGTTTGCTGTGTCAGCTAGATCCTACATCAGGGACACAGCTGATTTTTTAAACAAGATTAGGGACATTGTTATTCCTACTGGGGCCTTATTGGTCTCATTTGATGTGACATCCCTTTATACCTCAATCACCCATGGGAGAGGTATGACTAGTGTGGATAAAGCTCTAAATGGCACTGAGTTCTCCTGTGAGTGCAGGGAATTCCTGATGGGCCTTCTTGATATAGTGTTAACCTGCAACTACTTCCTTTTTAATGATGAATACTTTATACAACTCCGTGGCACAGCTATGGGGTCCAATGTGGCCCCTACGTATGCCAACATTGTTATGGCGGATATGGAGGAGACGTCGATCTATGTATCCCACCACTTCACTTCGGTGCTGGGGTGGTGGCGATACATAGATGACGTCTTCCTCATCTGGACGGATGATTTGCCTAGCTTGAATACATTTTTTGACTACTTGAATTCAATTGACTTAGATATCAAATTTACTATGGTGGTATCTGATACCAATGTTCAATTTCTTGACACCATGGTATATATACATAACAACAAACTCATGACGGATTTATATGTTAAAGAGACTGACTGTAACAACTTACTTAGTTTCGATAGTCATCACCCTAGGGGTATGATCAATTCTCTACCGTATAGCCAGCTTTTGAGGGTTAAGCGGATTGTTGATGATCCGGTTTGTTTAGAACATAATCTTGACATGATGGTAGGGAAGTTTCTGGACAGAGGGTATCCAGTAAGACTTTTGAGGAAACATACCTATAAAGTGCAGAGAGCTGATAGGACACAACTGAGACAGGTCAGCAAGAAAAATCAGCAGACCGTTGCTAGACTCCCTATGGTCTCTACATACAATATATACAGTTCTGATGTGGCAGGGATCATTAAAAAACATTGGAGGATCCTAGGTAATTTCTATGATGGAGTAACAGAATTTCAATCGCCCCCCTTATTTTCTTATAGGAGATCATGGAATTTAAGGGATAAACTTGTTAGGAGTGATGTCAATATAAAGAACAGTCGGGCTAAAAATATACCACAGGATTTGACTCGTAATGGTTGCTTCCCCTGTATGTCCTGTGACAGTTGCGCAATTATTCTGAAAGGTAATTCATTTACACATCCCACTACTGGTAGAACCTTCAACATTACTTCACACTACACATGTAGAAGTGATTTTGTAATATACATCCTACAATGCCCTTGCAACTTGATATATGTGGGTGAAACCACAACTGAATGTAGATTAAGACTTAACAATCATAAATCGAGTATACGGACGAAGAAAGTTGAACTTCCTGTACCTAGACATTTTGTGGAGATGGGACACAGTGTACACCAGCTTAGATTCTGCATTATTGATAGGGTTCCCCCACTTAAGAGAGGGGGTAATAGAGAATTGATCCTCAAACAACGTGAGGTTCAATGGATTAATAGATTGAATTCTCTTCATTCAAATGGTCTCAATATGGATTACCCTTTGAATGTATTCAGATAATGTTTATCTTTACTTCTAGGACGAGTGAGTCCGGTCATTGTCTATGAAGCTTTCCATTATCTACCCATATTCTGTTTAATCGTACCTGTGCTACCCTTGGGAATTCTCTTGCCTGGTGATACCTTTCTATGTTCTATTCATTACTCTGAAAAATATTTGTTTTGATGTATGGAAATAGTAGTTACTTCAATATGATTGATTTTAATGTACTTATTTGTCTTTCTTTTGTAGATGGGAGACTTGAAATTGTTTATGGAAGACGTTTGCCAACTGGAACAAGGAATGCTAGATATAAATGTTTTTTGTCTAAACTACAGATTTCAGAATAAACATTTTGAAAAATCAAATAATTTAAATACTATTTGTATCATGTGTTTGAATATGGGGTGCTGACTTTGCACTATTTTATTGTATTTAGCTGTCAGTATAATTGATGTTGTTCAGTCATCACCATAGTTGTGAATGCTTGCTCTATATTGGGGAGTTTTTTAGAGCTGGATATGTGGTATTGATCTTCATTTTTCCCAAAGATCCCGGTTATAAGTGATATTCTGTACCTTTGTGCTGATGGTGAATCGATACATCGGTGGGAGTACGCTTTGTGAGACTTGTGACTTCTGTATTTTATATGCGGACGTTTTGTTGTCTCTAGGGACGCAAGGAGTTAAATGCTGACAATAGTACCACGTATGTCTGGCTATAGCTCTTACATACTTCACCTATAAATTCGGGAGCATGATATTCATAACTTTAACTTAAGTTGTTATTATAGTCTGACTATTGTTAATACATTGGCATATTTGCCCTTGTCAAATATGGCGTAATCTGAAGCTCTATACCCTAGTGCGTCTGCGTGGGATCTTGATCTCCAAGCGGTTACGCATTCGGGTTAGCTGTTACGTCTATGTGCGTTGTCATCACTACCTGATTCACACATGCGAGTAGTATCCAATAGATAGTTACTGTTGGAGCATGCGCAGATCGGTGACGATGGCGCCGAAATCACAGTTTGTATATCTCGTGGCTAGAACTTCCTTGTTTATCCAGATTGGTGAGTGTCAGCTTTTGTGTATTGTATTGTGATTATTTATTAATATGCAATTAATGTGTTTCACTGTTCTATATACACAAATCTCACTTGACAGTAATGTTAAAGTGTCTATACCTATTGTCAGTGATTGACTCATACACGTATGCACTTGATATTTCGTTATATTGTTACACATTGCTATATTTTTATATATAGTGTATAACTACTATGATTTAGAACACTTGTTAATTAAGTTTTACTTTTCCTATATATGTCATTATGTGGTTTCTATTGATTGCTTGAAAATGCTTCCATGGAGGAAGTGAAACGTTGCTTTGTTGGGTAAATAAATTCACATTTTTTGCTATTTTGAGTGCTGCTTCTGGTCTCTATTTTTTGTATATTCATGAGGAGTGCGTCCCTCCTTTTATTGAAGCTAGCACCAGCCGATTTTGGTATTCACACTGTGCTGCTCCTACTATCTTGTCGAGCCTATATAGTATTATATATTTTAGAAAGTTTGTTTGAAGACCGATTGTGATTCGCTAGGCAGCAGCGCCATCGTGTGGTCAATGCTGAGAAATCTCTCTAAATTGAATGTAATGCAGGCAGCCTAGTGATACACTGAGCAGCAGTGCCATCGTGTGGTCAATGCAGGAAATGCACACTATATCTATATATTATATATTTTAGAAAGTTTGTGTGAAGCCCGATTGTGATATGTTACGCAGCAGCGCCATCGTGTGGTCAATGCTGAGAAATCTCACTAAATTTAATGTAAGGCAGGCAGCCTAGTGATACGCTGAGCAGCAGCGCCATCGTGTGGTCAATGCTGGGAAATGCACACTACATCTATATTATATATTTTAGGAAGTTTGTTTGAAGCCCGATTGTGATACGCTAAGCAGCAGCGCCATCGTGTGGTCAATGCTGAGAAATCTCACTAAAGTGAATGTAATGCAGGCAGCCTAGTGATACGCTGAGCAGCAGCGCCATCGTGTGGTCAATGCTGGGAAATGCACACTATATCTATATATTATATATTTTAGAAAGTTTGTTTGACGACCGATTGTGATACGCTAAGCAGCAGTGCCATCGTGTGGTCAATGTTGAGAAATCTCACTGAATTGAATGTAAGGCAGGCAGCCTAGTGATACGCTGAGCAGCAGTGCCATCGTGTGGTCAATGCAGGAAATGCACACTATATCTATATTTTATATATTTTAGAAAGTTTGTGTGAAGCCCGATTGTGATATGTTAAGCAGCATTGGCATCGTGTGGTCAATGCAGGGAAATGCACACTATATCTATTATATATTTTAGAAAGTTTGTTTGAAGCCCGATTGTGATACGCTAAGCAGCAGCGCCATCGTGTGGTCAATGTTGTGAAATCTCACTAAATTGGATGTAATGCAGGCAGCCTAGTGATACGGTGAGCAGCAGAACCATCATGTGGTCAATGTAGGGAAATGCACACTACATATATATATATATATATATATATATATATATATATATATATATAGTATTATATATTTTAGAAAGTTTGTTTGAAGCCCGATTGTGATACGCTAAGCAGCAGCGCCATCGTGTGGTCAATGCTGAGAAATCTCACTAAATTTAATGTAAGGCAGGCAGCCTAGTGATACGCTGAGCAGCAGCGCCATCGTGTGGTCAATGCTGGGAAATGCAAACTATATCTATATATTCTATATTTTAGAAAGTTTGTTTGAAGCCCGATTGTGATACGCTAAGCAGCAGCGCCATCGTGTGGTCAATGCTGAGAAATATCACTAAATTGGATGTAATGCGGGCAGCCTAGTGATACGCTTAGCAGCAGCGCAATCGTGTGGTCAATGCAGGGAAATGCACACTATATCTATATATTATATATTTTAGAAAGTTTGTTTGAAGACCGATTGTGATACGCTAAGCAGCAGCGCCATCGTGTGGTCAATGCTGAGAAATCTCACTAAATTGAATGTAATGCAGGCAGCCTAGTGATACGCTGAGCAGCAGCGCCATCGTGTGGTCAATGCTGGGAAATGCAAACTATATCTATATATTCTATATTTTAGAAAGTTTGTTTGAAGCCCGATTGTGATACGCTAAGCAGCAGCGCCATCGTGTGGTCAATGCTGAGAAATATCACTAAATTGGATGTAATGCGGGCAGCCTAGTGATACGCTTAGCAGCAGCGCAATCGTGTGGTCAATGTAGGGAAATGCACACTATATCTATATATTATATATTTTAGAAAGTTTGTTTGACGACCGATTGTGATACGCTAAGCAGCAGCGCCATCGTGTGGTCAATGCTGAGAAATCTCACTAAATTGAATGTAATGCAGGCATCCTAGTGATACGCTGAGAAGCAGCTTCATCGTGTAGTCAATGCTGGGAAATGCGCACTATATCTATATATTATATATTTGATAAAGTTTGTTTGAAGCCCGATTGGGATATGCTAAGCAGCAGCGCCATCGTGTGGTCAATGTTGAGAAATCTAACTAAATTGAATGTAAGGCAGGCAGCCTAGTAATATTCTGAGCAGCAGCGCCATCGTGTGGTCAATGCAGGGAAATGCACACTATATCTATTTATTATATATTTTAGAAAGTTTGTTTGAAGCCCGATTGTGATACGCTAAGCAGCAGCGCCATCGTGTGGCCAATGTTGTGAAATCTCACTAAATTGGATGTAATGCAAGCAGCCTAGTGATACGGTGAGCAGCAGCACCATCATGTGGTCAATGTAGGGAAATGCACACTATATATATATATATATATATATATATATATATATATATATATATATATATATATATATATATATATAGTATTATATATTTTAGAAAGTTTGTTTGAAGACCGATTGTGATTCGCTAGGCAGCAGCGCCATCGTGTGGTCAATGCTGAGAAATCTCACTAAATTGAATGTAATGCAGGCAGCCTAGTGATACACTGAGCAGCAGTGCCATCGTGTGGTCAATGCAGGAAATGCACACTATATCTATATATTATATATTTTAGAAAGTTTGTGTGAAGCCCGATTGTGATATGTTACGCAGCAGCGCCATCGTGTGGTCAATGCTGAGAAATCTCACTAAATTGAATGTAATGCAGGCAGACTAGTGATATGCTGAGCAGCAGCGCCATCGTGTGGTCAATGCTGGGAAATGCACACTACATCTATATTATATATTTTAGGAAGTTTGTTTGAAGCCCGATTGTGATACGCTAAGCAGCAGCGCCATCGTGTGGTCAATGCTGAGAAATCTCACTAAAGTGAATGTAATGCAGGCAGCCTAGTGATACGCTGAGCAGCAGCGCCATCGTGTGGTCAATGCTGGGAAATGCACACTATATCTATATATTATATATTTTAGAAAGTTTGTTTGACGACCGATTGTGATACGCTAAGCAGCAGTGCCATCGTGTGGTCAATGTTGAGAAATCTCACTGAATTGAATGTAAGGCAGGCAGCCTAGTGATACGCTGAGCAGCAGTGCCATCGTGTGGTCAATGCAGGAAATGCACACTATATCTATATTTTATATATTTTAGAAAGTTTGTGTGAAGCCCGATTGTGATATGTTAAGCAGCATTGGCATCGTGTGGTCAATGCAGGGAAATGCACACTATATCTATTATATATTTTAGAAAGTTTGTTTGAAGCCCGATTGTGATACGCTAAGCAGCAGCGCCATCGTGTGGTCAATGTTGTGAAATCTCACTAAATTGGATGTAATGCAGGCAGCCTAGTGATACGGTGAGCAGCAGAACCATCATGTGGTCAATGTAGGGAAATGCACACTACATATATATATATATATATATATATATATATATATATATATATATAGTATTATATATTTTAGAAAGTTTGTTTGAAGCCCGATTGTGATACGCTAAGCAGCAGCGCCATCGTGTGGTCAATGCTGAGAAATCTCACTAAATTTAATGTAAGGCAGGCAGCCTAGTGATACGCTGAGCAGCAGCGCCATCGTGTGGTCAATGCTGGGAAATGCAAACTATATCTATATATTCTATATTTTAGAAAGTTTGTTTGAAGCCCGATTGTGATACGCTAAGCAGCAGCGCCATCGTGTGGTCAATGCTGAGAAATATCACTAAATTGGATGTAATGCGGGCAGCCTAGTGATACGCTTAGCAGCAGCGCAATCGTGTGGTCAATGCAGGGAAATGCACACTATATCTATATATTATATATTTTAGAAAGTTTGTTTGAAGACCGATTGTGATACGCTAAGCAGCAGCGCCATCGTGTGGTCAATGCTGAGAAATCTCACTAAATTGAATGTAATGCAGGCAGCCTAGTGATACGCTGAGCAGCAGCGCCATCGTGTGGTCAATGCTGGGAAATGCAAACTATATCTATATATTCTATATTTTAGAAAGTTTGTTTGAAGCCCGATTGTGATACGCTAAGCAGCAGCGCCATCGTGTGGTCAATGCTGAGAAATATCACTAAATTGGATGTAATGCGGGCAGCCTAGTGATACGCTTAGCAGCAGCGCAATCGTGTGGTCAATGTAGGGAAATGCACACTATATCTATATATTATATATTTTAGAAAGTTTGTTTGACGACCGATTGTGATACGCTAAGCAGCAGCGCCATCGTGTGGTCAATGCTGAGAAATCTCACTAAATTGAATGTAATGCAGGCATCCTAGTGATACGCTGAGAAGCAGCTTCATCGTGTAGTCAATGCTGGGAAATGCGCACTATATCTATATATTATATATTTGATAAAGTTTGTTTGAAGCCCGATTGGGATATGCTAAGCAGCAGCGCCATCGTGTGGTCAATGTTGAGAAATCTAACTAAATTGAATGTAAGGCAGGCAGCCTAGTAATATTCTGAGCAGCAGCGCCATCGTGTGGTCAATGCAGGGAAATGCACACTATATCTATTTATTATATATTTTAGAAAGTTTGTTTGAAGCCCGATTGTGATACGCTAAGCAGCAGCGCCATCGTGTGGCCAATGTTGTGAAATCTCACTAAATTGGATGTAATGCAAGCAGCCTAGTGATACGGTGAGCAGCAGCACCATCATGTGGTCAATGTAGGGAAATGCACACTATATATATATATATATATATATATATATATATATATATATATATATATATATATATATATATATAGTATTATATATTTTAGAAAGTTTGTTTGAAGACCGATTGTGATTCGCTAGGCAGCAGCGCCATCGTGTGGTCAATGCTGAGAAATCTCACTAAATTGAATGTAATGCAGGCAGCCTAGTGATACACTGAGCAGCAGTGCCATCGTGTGGTCAATGCAGGAAATGCACACTATATCTATATATTATATATTTTAGAAAGTTTGTGTGAAGCCCGATTGTGATATGTTACGCAGCAGCGCCATCGTGTGGTCAATGCTGAGAAATCTCACTAAATTGAATGTAATGCAGGCAGACTAGTGATATGCTGAGCAGCAGCGCCATCGTGTGGTCAATGCTGGGAAATGCACACTACATCTATATTATATATTTTAGGAAGTTTGTTTGAAGCCCGATTGTGATACGCTAAGCAGCAGCGCCATCGTGTGGTCAATGCTGAGAAATCTCACTAAAGTGAATGTAATGCAGGCAGCCTAGTGATACGCTGAGCAGCAGCGCCATCGTGTGGTCAATGCTGGGAAATGCACACTATATCTATATATTATATATTTTAGAAAGTTTGTTTGACGACCGATTGTGATACGCTAAGCAGCAGTGCCATCGTGTGGTCAATGTTGAGAAATCTCACTGAATTGAATGTAAGGCAGGCAGCCTAGTGATACGCTGAGCAGCAGTGCCATCGTGTGGTCAATGCAGGAAATGCACACTATATCTATATTTTATATATTTTAGAAAGTTTGTGTGAAGCCCGATTGTGATATGTTAAGCAGCATTGGCATCGTGTGGTCAATGCAGGGAAATGCACACTATATCTATTATATATTTGATAAAGTTTGTTTGAAGCCCGATTGTGATACGCTAAGCAGCAGCGCCATCGTGTGGTCAATGCTGAGAAATCTCACTAAATTTAATGTAAGGCAGGCAGCCTAGGGATACACTGAGCAGCAGCGCCATCGTGTGGTCAATGCTGGAAAATGCACAATATATCTATTATATAGTTTAGAAAGTTTGTTTGAAGCCCGATTGTGATACGCTAAGCAGCAGCACCATCGTGTGTTCAATGCTGAGAAATCTCACTAAATTGAATATAAGGCAGGCAGCCTAGTGATACGCTGAGCAGCAGCGCCATCGTGTGGTCAATGCAGGAGAAATGTACACGTATGCGATTCCGCTGCAAAAAACGCAACTTATTAATAATTTTAATCTTATACTCACCTAGAATTCTGTTTCTTTTTCCGGGCCAACCTCCTGGGACGACGTTTCATCCCATGTAACCGCTGCAGTCAATCGCAGGCTGCAGCGGTCACATGGGATGAAACATCAACCCAGAGCTGCAGGATGTAGGAGGGAAGCGTCGCCATGGTAAGTATCCATTTTTTTTTCTGCTCAGTTTTCCGCAGCGGCCATTCCTGGCCGAAAAACTGCGGCACAGGGCAGTGCTTTTACACAGCGTATCTGCCTTGCGTGAACATACCCGTACAGTATATACATATAGTAGCTGCTGCCTTACAATGATACAGCTGCAAACCACGTCAACATGTTGCATTCCCACGAGTCAGCACAGTTTTCAAATGATTGTTAATGTCCATGGAGTTTTTTGCAGACATTAACAATCATTTAAAAACTGCACCTTTTGATAAAACTGCATGTGCTGCATGTTTTACCGGACAATGGTTTTTACGATCTGATTGTTTGCATTAACCCCTTCCCTCTTTAGCCACTTTTGACCTTCCTGACCGAGCCTCATTTTTCAAATCTGACATGTGTCACTTTATGTGGTAATAACTCCGGAATGCTTTCACCTATCCAAGCGATTCTGAGATTGTTTTCTCGTGACACATTGGACTTTAAGTTACTGGCAAAATTTGCTTGATATGTTCAGTATTTAATTGTGAAAAACACCAAAATTTAGCGAAAAATTGCAAAAATTAGCATTTTTCTCAATTTAAATGTATCTGCTTGTAAGACAGGCAGTTATAACACACAAAATTGTTGCTAACTAACATCCCCCATATGTCTACTTTAGATTGGCATTGTTTTTTGAACATCCTTTTATTTTTCTATGACATCACAAGGCTTTGAACTTTAGCAGCAATTTCTCACATTTTCAAGAAAATTTCAAAAGGCCATTTTTACAGGGGCCAGTTCAGCAGTGAAGTGGCTTTGAGGGCCTTATATATTAGAAACCCCAAAAAATTCACCCCATTTTAAAAACTTCACCCCTCAAAGTATTCAAAACAGCATTTAGAAAATGTCTTAACCCTTTACACATGTCACAGGAATTAAAGCAAAGTAGAGGTGAAATGTACAAATTTCATATTTTTTGGCAGAAATAAATTTTTAGTACAATTTTTTTTTATAACACAGAAGGTTTTACCAGAGAAATGCAACTCAATATTTGTTGCCCAGTTTATGCAGTTTTAGGAAATATCCCACATGTGGCCCTAGCATGCTAATAGACTGAAGCATCGGCCTCAGAAGCAAAGGAACACCTAGTGGATTTTGGGGCCTTATTTTTGTTAGAATAAATTTTAGGCACCATGTCAGGTTTGAAGGGCTCTTGCGGTGCCAAAACAGTTAAAATCCCCCAAAAGTGACCCCATCTGGGAAACTACACACCTCAAGGAAATTATCTAGGGGTACAGTGAGCATTTTGACCGTACAGTTTTTTTACAGAAATTATTGGAATTAGGACGTGAAAATTAAAATCGACATTTTTTCAAATAAAATGTAGGTTTAGCGATTTTTTTTCTCATTTCCACAAGGACTAAAGGAGAATAAGCACCATAAAATTTGTAAAGCAATTTCTCCCGAGTAAAACAATACCCCACATGTGGTAATAAACGGTTGTTTGGAGACACGGCAGGGCTGAGAAGGGAAAGAGCGCTATTTGGCTTTTGGAGCTCAAGTTTAGCAGGAATGGTTTGCGGAGGCCATGTCACATTTACAAAGCCCCTGAGGGGACAAAACAGTGGAAACCCCCCACAAGTGACCCCATTTTGGAAACTACACCCATTGAGGAAATTATCTAGGGGTATAGTGAGCGTTTTGACCCAACATAATTTTTGCATAAATTATTGGAAGTAGGCCCTGAAAATGACAATCTAAATTTTTTCAAAGAAAATGAAGGTTTAGCTAATTTTTTCTCATTTCCACAAGGACTGAAGGAGAAAAAGCACCGTAAAATTTGTAAACCAATCTCTCCCGAGTAAAACAGTACCCCACATGTGGTAATAAACGGCTGTTTGGACACACGGCAGGGCTTCAAAGGGATGGAGTGCCATTTGGCTTTTGGAGTTCACATTTAGCAGGAATGGTTTGCGGAGGCCATGTCACATTTACAAAGTCCCTGAGGAGACAAAACAGTGGAAACCCCCACAAGTGACCCCATTTTGGAGACTACACCCATTGAGGAAATTATCTAGGGGTATAGTGAGCGATTTGACCCCACAGTTTTTTTGCAGAAGTAGGCCCTGAAAATAAAAATCAACATTTTTTCAAAGAAAATGTAGGTTTAGCTTATTTTTACTCATTTCCACAAGGACTGAAGGAGAAAAAGCACCACAAAATTTGTAAAGCAATTTCTCCCAAGTAAAACAATGCCCCACATGTGGTAATTAACGGCTGTTTGGAGACACGGCTTGGCTTAGAAGGGAAAGAGCGCTATTTGGCTTTTGGAGATCACATTGAGCAGGAATAGTTTGCGGCGGCCATGTCACATTTGCAAAGCCCCTGAGGGGAAAAAACAATGAAAACGCCCAAAAAGTGACACCATTTAGGAAACTACACCTCTTGAGGAATTTATCTAGGGGCGTAGTGAGCATTTTGACCCCACAGATGTTTCATAGAATTTATTAGAATTGGGCAGTGAAAATAAAAACAATCCTTTTTCTTCAATAAGACGTAGCTTTAGCACAATTTTTTTCATTTTCACAACAAATAAAGGAAAAAAAAGAACCCAACATTTGTAAAGCAATTTCTCCCGAGTACGGCAATACCCCATATGTGGTCATAAACTGCTGTTTGGGCACACGGCAGGGCTCAGAAGGGAAGGACCACCATTTGGAGTGCAGATGTTGCTGGATTGGTTTCTGGGCGCCTGTGGGCCCAAAACAGTGGAAACCCCCCAGAAGCGACCCAATTTTGGAAACTACACCCCTCAATGCATTTACCTAGGGGTGTAGTGAGCATGTTAACCCTGCAGGTGTTTTGTAGAAATTAGTGTGAACTCGATGTTGCAGAGTGAAAATGGGATTTTTTCCACAGATATGTGGACAATATGTGGTGCCCGGCTTGTGCCACCATAACAAGACAGCTCTCTAATTATTATGCTGGGTTTCCTGGTTTTAGAAACACCCTACATGTGGCCCTAATCTCTTGCCTGGACAGTCGACCAGGCTCAGGAGTGAAAGCGTACCATGTAAAATTGAGGCCTAATTTGGCGATTTACAAAGTATTGGTTCACAACTGCAGAGGCTCAGATGTGAAATAATAAAAATAAACCCCTGGGAAGTGACCCCATTATGGAAACTGCACCCCTCAATGCATTTATTAAGGGGTGTAGTGAGCATTTTCACCCCACAGGTCTTTTCCATAAATGAATGCGCTGTGGATGGTGCAAATTAAAAATTTATATTTTTCCCTAGATATGCCATTCAGTGGCAAATATGTCGTGCCCAGCTTATGCCACTGGAGACACACACCCCAAAAATTGCTAAAAGGGTTCTCCCGGGTATGACGGTGCCATATATGTGGAAGGAAACTGCTGTTTGGGGACGCTGTAGGGTTCAGATGGGAGGAAACGCCATTTGGCTTTTGGAGCGTGGATTTTGCTTGGTAGTAGTTTTGTTTGGAGTCTTACTGGTGTTTCCGTTTATAATGTAGGGCATATGTAAGCCGGGCGGAGTATATAAGGGGCATAGTCAGGTGGTATAATAATGGGGAAAAAAAAAACAATAAAATGATCCATAGATGTGTGTTACGCTGTGACACAATCATTTCTGCACAGGCTGGTGTCGCACTGATATATGGCGTCCTTTATTATCCCCCTTTTGATCCACACTCCGCACCTTTGTAGTTTGGGGAATTTTGCTAGGAAGTGTTGTCCTGGTATAATACGGGCACCGTCGCTTCCAGCGGATATGTTTGGGCCCTCCCTTTCCTGGTTCCCTAATTTTAGGTCCTTGATAAATCGCCTCTTCAAACAGAAGAAATGTTCCCCTCGGGCACAACTGCATATTTTTTTATTTCCTGACTTATTGGAGCCATAACTAATTTTATTTTTCATAGACGTAGCGGTATGAGGGCTGGTTTGTTGCGGGACGAGCTGTAGTTATTATTGGTACCATTTTGGGGTACATGCAACTTTTTGATCACCTTTTATCCTATTTTTTGGAAGGCCAGGTAAACAAAAAAACGCAATTCTGGCACAGCTTTTGTCTTTTTTTTTTTATACAGCGTTCACCATGCGTTATAAATTACATGTTAACTTTATTCTGCGGGTCAGTACGATTCCGGCGATACCTATTTTATAGGACTTTTTTATGTTTTACAACTTTTTGCACAATAAAATTACTTTTGTAAAAAGAATGTATTTTTTCTGTCGCCAAGTTGTGAGAACCATAACTTTTTTAATTTTTTTGTCGACGGAGGTGTATGAGGGCTTGTTTTTTGCGGGACGAGCTATAGTTTTTATAGGTACCATTTTTGGATACGTGCGACTTTTTGATCACTTTTTATTCTAACATTTGTAGGGCAAAGTGACAAAAAAACAGAAACTCTGGTAACGTTTTTTAATTTATTTTTTTTACGCTGTTCACCGCGTGCAATAAATAATATAATATTTTGATACCTCAGGTCGTTACGGTCGCGGCGATATCAAATACATATGGTTTATTATTATTTTTCAATAATAAAGGACTTGATAAGAGTAAAAGGGGGATTGTGTTTTATTTGATTACTTGAAACTTTTATTGTTTTCAAACTTTTATTATTTGCACTTTTTTTTACACTTTTTTATACTTTTTTTACACTTTTTCTCAAGTCCCACTAGGGGACTTGAAGGTCCAACGGTCAGATTTTTTTTTTTCTAATACATTGCACTACCTATGTAGTGCAATGTATTAGATCTGTCAGTCATTCACTGACAGCAAGCCGATTAGGCTTCGCCTCCCGGCGGGGCCTAAATCGGCTTCCGTAATGGCAGAGCAGGAGACCATTGTGTCTCCTGTTGCCATAACAGCAGTCGCCAGTCCTGATTGCCTGTCAGGGCTGGCGATCTGCTAGTAACCGCTACGATGAAGCAATCGCTTTCGATTGCTGCATCGAAGGGGTTAATGGCAGGGATCGGAGCTAGCTCCGGTTCCTGCCGTTACAGGTGGATGTCAGCTGTACAGTACAGCTGACTTCCACCGCTGATGACGCCGGATCAGCTCCTGACCCGGCGCCATCTTGCCGGCAGTTACGGAAGCCGATCAGGCTCCGCCGCCGGGCGGATCTTGACCGGCTTCGGTGCTAGGCAGACCGGGAGGCCAGTATTAGGCCTCCGGTTGCCATTGCAGCCACCGTAACCCCGGCAATTTCATTACTGGGGTTCCGATGAGCTGCAAACACCTTAAGTGCAGCGATTTGAGTGCTGCACTTAAGGGGTTAATGGCGGGGATCGAAGCTAATTTCGGTCCCCGCCGTTACAGCCGGATGTCAGCTGTTAGATACAGCTGAGATCCGGTGATGATGGCACCGGCTCATCTTCTGAGCCGGTCCCAAACATTCGGCGTATATGTACGGCAAGATGCGGGAAGTCAATGCTTTCCATGACGTACATTTACGGCAAATGTCGGGAAGGGGTTAAAGGTTATGAACACCTTTTGAAACTTTTTTTTTTTTTAAATGTCAGTCAGTGTGATTTGTGCAACTTTATAATTAGTTTTTATTAAAAAATCTTTTTACTTTTTGAGATACAGCTGCTCTGTTACCTGTATACAGAGAAGCTGTATCCTACGCTGAATCCTGAACTTGTTAGGTCTGTGGGACTGATGGGTTCAGTGTCAGCGGGTCCTGTGTGTCCTGTGTGTCTGACATGCTGGATCCACCTGTAAGGGCGGGTTCACACATGGCGGAATTCCACTTAAATTCCGCTGCGGACACTCCGCAGCGTTAATCCGCAGCGGAGCCGTTTCTCCATTGACTTTCACTTTAATTTAGCAGTGTTCGTTTACACGATGCGTACAATTCCGCGGCGGAGCATAGGCTGCGGAGCGGAATTTGGTGTCCGCAGCATGCTCTGTCTGTTGCGGAGCAGTGGCGGACTCATGGCGGAATTTCTCCATTGACTTCAATGGAGATTCAAAGTTCCGCAATGAAGTCCGCAGCTGTCATGCACATGTCATGTGTGCTGCGGATGCGTCTTGCTTTTTTAACTTGACATTTCTTCATTCTGGCTGGACCTATGTATTTCTAGGTCTACAGCCAGACTGAGGAAGTCAATGGGGCTCCCGTAATGACGGGAGCGTTGCTAGGAGACGTCTATAAATAGTCACTGTCCAGGGTGCTGAAAGAGTTAAGCGATCGGCAGTAACTGTTTCTGCACCCGGGACAGTGACTACCGATCCCAATATACATGTATCTGTAAAAAAACATATAAGTTCATACTTACCGAGAACTCCCTGCGTCTGTCTCCAGTCCGGCCTCCCAGGATGACGTTTCAGTGTAAGTGACGGCTGCAGCCAATCACAGGCAAAGCACAGGCTGCAGCGGTCACATGGACTGGCGCGTCATCCAGGGAGGTCGGGCTGGATGCCGAAAGAGGGACGCGTCACCAAGACAACGGCCGGTAAGTATGAAAATCGTTTACTTTCACTAGGGAAAGTGCTGTCCCTTCTCTCTATCCTGCACTGATAGGGAGAAGGGAAGCACTTTTCCCGCAGTCTGCAGCAGCTAGTCCGCATCAATGTACTGCACATTTTGTGCAGATCCGCTGCAGAATCTGCAACGCAGATTCTGTGCGGCATCGATGCGGACAGTTGCGGAGGAATTCCGCCATGTGTGGTCATGCCCTAATACATCACATCTAAGTTAGATGTGATAGATTATAGGTGGATACAGTCGACTACTCTATTGATACCGCCAATAAAACGAAAACCTTGTGAAACGGAGACAAACAGAAACCATTAGCAACGGAAGCGTTACCATTGAAATGGTAACAGAATGCTATGGTTTCCGTTTGGTTTCCGTTCGTAGGTTCCCCTGACGGAAAGGTCTGACGGAACCCATGAACGGAACCACGATGCAGGTGAGAACGAAGCCTAATTATTACTGTATGATCTTTACAGATGGTGGAGGGTACTATTTTTTGGGGTATAAGCAACTCCCAGAATATGATTACCATAATTCTGGTCATACTGGAAGCTGCTAACCTGACTTTGCAAATGATCTCTGTACTGAAATGTATTTGTACTGAGCTTTGTTCTGGTCCTGTATTCATGTACTGAGCTTGGTTCTGGTGCTGTATATATCTAATGAGATTTGTTCTGGAACTGTACATATGTAATGAGCTTGGTTCTGGTGTTGTGTATAGAACTATATTGCTTGTAAAATGTACAAATGTTTTTATGCTCGGGTTACATAAAAA
The DNA here is from genome assembly GCF_050947455.1 of Rhinoderma darwinii. Taxonomy (NCBI): domain Eukaryota; kingdom Metazoa; phylum Chordata; class Amphibia; order Anura; family Rhinodermatidae; genus Rhinoderma; species Rhinoderma darwinii. Next base: position 2,171,500 of record NW_027464450.1, read on the forward strand.
AAATTTGGAAAATAAATGACATGTCATTGATTGGTAGAGAAAACAAACATGGCGAGGGTGGAAGGAGATGTCGGGAAAGAGGTTGGGGGGGGCGCCAAACTGAATCTTTGCCCCGGGTACTGGAGAACCTAGCTACGACCTCTGCTATGTGTGTTGTATGTATGTGTCTGTGTGTGTGTGTGTGTGTGTGTGTGTGTGTATATGTTCCAGTATGTGTGTGTATATGTGTACATATGTCTCTATGTTAGTGTATATATATTTATGCCTCTGTGTGTGTTTATATATGTGTGGGTATAGTCAGGGCCGTCGTCAGCACCCGGCGAACCCGGGCAAGTTCCAGGGCCCATTACCCTTGGGGGGGCCCACTCGGCCGCCGGGTGCTGTCGCTGCTGTCATCACGGCATCACTGTCAATATATGGACAGTCCGTGAAATTCATGGACAGTCCGTGAAATGAGAGGACTTTTGGCAACTGTCCGGAATAAAAAGAATGCGTCCGTGATTTCAAGAGGCTTGGCTGGGACCTGACAGGTGACACAGGATAATCTATGCAGAGCAGGACGCTGGGCTGCCGTTACTTCAGCTTGTACTGCTGATATGTGAAGCCCCTGCCCGGTGGCTTGCTCTGTATCTAATTCACTGCCCAGCAGCTGTACAGGTCAGCAGCACCCGGCTCCTTCACTGTGTCTGCACCACTGACCTGCATAGCTGCTGCTGCTGCTAAAATGTCTACTAAACCCTGTACAGCCCAGTACTCCCTTGATAGCCCCTTCAGTTCCTAATCTCCCTCTGTACACCCCTCCCCCCAGCACTGGAGCACCACCCCGTGCTGAAGAAGTCAGAGGAGACAGAAGTTGCCGAAGAAGCAGTCTACAGGAAGGAGATAAGTGTCAATGTGTCTAAAGACAAAGAGGTGACTGGAGTGTGACTCAATGTATGTATGTATGTATGTATGTATGTATGTATGTATGTATGTATGTATGTATGTTTGTATGTTTGTATGTATGTATGTATGTATGTATGTATGTAGTGTGTGTGTAATGGCTCTATATGTGTGTGTATATGTAGTTTGTGTGTGTATGTAATATTTGTGCGAGTGCGTGTGTATATTTGTGTGCATTTTGTATATATATGTAGTGTGTGTGTAGTGTATGTGTGCAGTATGTATGTGTGCAATGTGTGTATATGTAGTATGTGGGCAGTATGCATGTATGTATGTATGCAGTATGTATGTGTGCAGTGTGTATGTGTGCAGTGTGTATGTGTGCAGTGTGTATATGTGCATTGTGTGTATATGCAGTGTGTGGGCAGTATGTTTGTATGTGTGCAGTATGTATGTATGTATGTATTTATTCAGTATGTATGTGTGCAGCATGTATGTATGTATGTATGTATTTATTTATTCAGTGTGTATGTGTGCAGTATGGATGTGTGCAGTATCTATGTGTGTATGTGTGCAGTATGTATGTGTGTATGTATGTATGTATATGTGCAGTATGTATATGTGTGCAGTATGTATATGTGCATTGTGTGTATTTGTAGTGCATGGGCAGTATTTATGTATGTGTGCAGTATATATATGTGCAGTGTGAGTATATGTAGTGTGTGGGCAGTATGTGTGTGTGCAGTATGTATGTGTGCAGTATGTATGTATGTATGTATGTGTGCAGTATGTATGTATGTATGTATGCAGTATGTATGTGTGCAGTATGTATGTGTGCAGTATGTATGTGTGCAGTGTGTATGTTTGCAGTGTGTATATGTGCATTGTGTGTATATGCAGTGTGTGGGCAGTATGTTTGTATGTGTGCAGTATGTATGTATGTATTCAGTATGTATGTGTGCAGCATATATGTATGTATGTATTCAGTGTGTCTGTGTGCAGTATGGATGTGTGCAGTATCTATGTGTGCAGTATGTATGTATGTATGTATGTATGTATGTGCAGTATGTATGTGTAATATGGATATATGTATGTGTCCAGTATGTGTATGTGCAGTGTGTGCAGTATGTATGTGTGCAGTATGTGTATATGTAGCGTGTGGGCAGTATATATGTATGCATGTATGTCTGCAGTATGTATGTGTGTGCAGTATGTATGTATGTATGTATGTATGTATGTATGTATGTGTGCAGTATGTATGTGTGTGCAGTATGTACAGTGAAGGAAATAAGTATTTGATCCCTTGCTGATTTTGTAAGTTTGCCCACTGTCACAGACATGAACAGTCTAGAATTTTTAGGCTAGGATAATTTTACCAGTGAGAGATAGATTATATTAAAAAAAAAACAGAAAATCACATTGTCAAAATTATATATATTTATTTGCATTGTGCACAGAGAAATAAGTATTTGATCCCTTTGGCAAACAAGACTTAATACTTGGTGGCAAAACCCTTGTTGGCAAGCACAGCAGTCAGACATTTTTAGTAGTTGATGATGATGGCCCACTCCTCTTTGCAGATCATCTGTAAATCATTAAGATTTTGAGGCTGTCGCTTGGCAACTCCGATCTTCAGCTCCCTCCATAAGTTTTCGATGGGATTAAGGTCTGGAGACTGGCTAGGCTACTCCTTGACCTTAATGTGCTTCTTTTTGAGCCACTCCTTTGTTGCCTTGGCTGTATGTTTTGGGTCATTGTCGTGCTGGAAGACCCAGCCACGGGCCATTTTTAATGTCCTGGTGGAGGGAAGGAGGTTGTCACTCAGGATTTGATGGTACATGGCTCCATCCATTCTCCCATTGATGCGGTGAAGTAGTCCTGTGCCCTTAGCAGAGAAACACCCCCAAAACATAATGTTTCCACCTCCATGCTTGACAGTGGGGACGGTGTTCTTTGGGTCATAGGCAGCATTTCTCTTCCTCCAAACACGGCGAGTTGAGTTAATGCAAAAGAGCTCAATTTTAGTCTCATCTGACCACAGCACCTTCTCTCAATCACTCTCAGAATCATCCAGATGTTCATTTGCAAACTTCAGACGGGCCTGTACATGTGCCTTCTTGAGCAGGGGGACCTTGCGGGTACTGCAGGATTTTAATCCATTACGGCGTAATGTGTTACCAATGGTTTTCTTGGTGACTGTGGTCCTAGCTGCCTTGAGATCATTAACAAGTTCCCCCCGTGTAGTTTTCGGCTGAGCTCTCACCTTCCACAGGATCAAGGATGCCCCACGAGGTGATATTTTGCATGGAGCCCCAGATCGATGTCGATTGACAGTCATTTTGTATGTCTTCCATTTTCTTACTATTGCACCAACAGTTGTCTCCTTCTCACCCAGCGTCTTACTTATGGTTTTGTAGCCCATTCCAGCCTTGTGCAGGTCTATGATCTTGTCCCTGACATCCTTAGAAAGCTCTTTGGTCTTGCCCATGTTGTAGAGGTTAGAGTCAGACTGATTAATTGAGTCTGTGGACAGGAGTCTTTTATACAGGTGACCATTTAAGACAGCTGTCTTTAATGCAGGCACCAAGTTGATTTGGAGCGTGTAACTGGTCTGGAGGAGGCTGAACTCTTAATGGTTGGTAGGGGATCAAATACTTATTTCTCTGTGCACAATGCAAATAAATATATATAATTTTGACTATGTGATTTTCTGTTTTCTTTTTTATATAATCTATCTCTCACTGGTAAAATTAACCTAGCCTAAAAATTCTAGACTGTTCATGTTTTTGACAGTGGGCAAACTTACAAAATCAGCAAGGGATCAAATACTTATTTCCTTCACTGTATATGTGCATTGTGTGTATCTGTAGTGTGTGGGCAGTATTTATGTATGTGTGCAGTATATATATGTGCAGTGTGTGTGCAGTATGTATGTGTGCAGTATGTATGTGTGCAGTGTGTGTATATGTAGCGTGTGGGCAGTATATATGTATGCAGTGTGGGCAGTATGTATGTATGTATGTATGTATGTATGTGTGCAGTGTGTGAATATGTAACATGTGTGCATTATGTATAGGTATGTATGCAGTGTGTAGATGGTGTGTGCAGTATGTTTGTATGTATGTATGTATTAGAAACAGGGAGAGAACCTCCAGCTCACCGGTCTGCGTCTCCAGCAGCGTCACTCGGATCCCCGCGACGGCCCGCGGTAAGGAACAGCAATGTAGGAGAAAAAATGATCCAGCGCTGATAGTAATTTAAAAGGGAAATGAGAGTCCCATGTTTATTGAAGAAAGATCTTAAAATCGGAGGGGAGACGCAGTCCCAAGGTGCAAGTAGTCAAGGTAGATACCCAAGCCTACGCGTTTCGAACGCGATCTGCATTCTTAATCATGGCAAGTATGTAAGTATGTGTGCATTGTGTAGATGTAGTGTGTGCAGTATGTACACTACCATTCAAAAGTTTGGGGTCACCCAGACAATTTTGTGTTTTCCATGAAAACTCACACTTATATTTATCAAATGAGTTGCAAAATGACTAGAAAATATAGTCAAGACATTGACAAGGTTAGAAATAATGATTTTTATTTGAAGTAATAATTTTCTCCTTCAAACTTTGCTTTGTGGGAAAGGACACAGAGACATAAGAGACTTTCTACGCCAGTTTTCACACTTTTTAAGAAATGGGGCGTGGTAAAGGCAAAGGGGCTGTGAGCCAACAAATTTATTATGATTAACCCCAGAAAACTGGCGTCAATTATAGTGAAAGTCTACGCCAGCTCCTCGCTAACATAGATTTCACTCCATGGGGCATAGCAAGGTAGAGGCCCGTGCTGGACCTCATACTTTGCCCCCCCCCCTTCATCTGACCAAACCCTGGCCTCCCATTGGACAGTTAAATTAAAAAAATATATATACACTACCGTTCAAAAGTTTAGGGTCACTTAGAAATTTCCTTATTTGCACAGTTTTTTTCAATGAAGATAACATTAAATTAATCAGAAATACACTTTATACATTGTTAATGTGGTAAATGACTATTCTAGCAGCAAACATCTGGTTTTTAATGCAATATCTACATAGGTGTATAGAGGCCCATTCCCAGCAACCATCACTCCAGTGTTCTAATGGTACATTGTGTTTGCTAACTGTGTTAGAAGGCTAATGGATGATTATAAAACACTTGAAAACCCTTGTGCAATTATGTTAGCACCGCTGTAAACAGTTTTGCTGTTTAGAGGAGCTATAAAACTGACCTTCCTTTGAGCTAGTTGAGAATCTGGAGCATTACATTTGTGGGTTCGATTAAACTCTCCAAATGGCTAGAAAAAGAGAGCTTTCATGTGAAACTCGACAGTCTATTCTTGTTCTTAGAAATGAAAGCTATTCCATGCGAGAAATTGCCAAGAAACTGAAGATTTCCTACAACGGTGTGTATTACTCCCTTCAGAGGACAGCACAAACAGGCTCTAACCAGAGTAGAAAGACAAGTGGGAGGCCCCGCTGCACAACTGAGCAACAAGACAAGTACATTAGAGTCTCTACTTTGAGAAATAGATGCCTCACAGGTCCTCAACTGGCAGCTTCATTAAACAGTACCCGCAAAACGCCAGTGTCGACGTCTACAGTGAAGAGGCGACTCCGGAATGCTGGTCTTCAGGGCAGAGTGGCAAAGAAAAAGCCATATCTGAGACTGGCTAATAAAAGGAAAAGATTAATATGGGCAAAAGCACACAGACATTGGACAGAGGAAGATTGGAAAAAAGTGTTATGGACAGACAAATCGAAGTTTGAGGTGTTTGGATCACACAGAAGAACATTTGTGAGACGCAGAACAACTGAAAAGATGCTGGAAGAGTGCCTGACGCCATCTGTCAAGCATGGTGGGGATTTTGAATAAGGAAGGCTATCACTCCATTTTGCAACGCCATGCCATACCCTGTGGACAGCGCTTGATTGGAGCCAATTTCATCCTACAACAGGACAATGACCCAAAGCACACCTCCAAATTATGCAAGAACTATTTAGGGAAGAAGCAGGCAGCTGGTATTCTATCTGTAATGGAGTGGCCAGCGCAGTCATCGGATCTCAACCCCATAGAGCTGTTGTGGGAGCAGCTTGACAGTATGGTACGCAAGAAGTGCCCATCAAGCCAATCCAACTTGTGGGAGGGACTTCTGGAAGCATGGGGTGAAATTTCTCCCGATTACCTCAGCAAATTAACAGCTAGAATGCCAAAGGTCTGCAATGCTGTAATTGCTGCAAATGGAGCATTCTTTGACGAAAGCAAAGTTTGAAGGAGAAAATTATTATTTCAAATAAAAAACATTATTTCTAACCTTGTCAATGTCTTGACTATATTTTCTAGTCATTTTGCAACTCATTTGATAAATATAAGTGTGAGTTTTCATGGAAAACACAAAATTGTCTGGGTGACCCCAAACTTTTGAACGGTAGTGTAAGTGAATACAGTGCAGTGAAATTCAGTGACTCACAGGTGACATCTTCTCAGAATGGAGTCGTTCATGTTCTCTTTTCTTCTTCATCCGACCCAGAACACCATGTTGACTTCCAGTCTTCTTCATCTCCAATGCCCAAGCGCGAACCACAAGATATGTCATGAAAGTGTTGATGTAACCTGTATACCACGTTCACGTGACCCAATCTGCCACGTCACAGCTTATTCAAATCATGGAAGCGTTCAGTCTACATGACTACCGCCCGACATGGTGCGCATACCTTAGATCAAAATTTCGACATATAACTAACTCTAAACCTCATAAGCTAATTTTCTTTAGCTATTATACTAGGATGTACAATTCTATATTAAAATATTATCATATTAGTCATGTGTCCTAGTATACCCACATCCAGCGATGGGTGGGATGGGTGAAACATAAAATAGTTTTCCATGAGTTTTGGACTGCGATGTGCTGCTGATCTCCCCTTTTGGGGGTAATATACAGGGAATATGGGGGTTATATAAGGGACTCCCATCATCCCTGTATATACCAGCCATCATCCCCATATATAACCACCATTATCCGTGTATGAACCAGCCTACCATTATCTCAGTATAAAATCTCCATCACCCCTGTATATACAAATAGGGCGGGCACTGTCAGCTTGCTGTGGCGTGCGGGCATTGTGGCTAAAGAAGAAGTAAATGGGGTGGGCATTGAGGACACCGTGGACCAATAGGATGCCTGAAATGCCGGTATATGGGAGAAGTCCAGCAGAATCTGAAAATATGCCTCCTGATTGCTTAGGCTGGGTTCACACGACTTATTTTCAGACGTAAACGAGGCGTATTATGCCTCGTTTTACATCTGAAAATAAGGCTACAATACGTCGGCAAACATCTGCCCATTCATTTGAATGGGTTTGCCGACGTACTGTGCAGACAACCTGTCATTTACGCGTCGTCGTTTGACAGCTGTCAAACGACGACGCGTAAAAATACAGCCTCGTCAAAAGAAGTGCAGGGCACTTCTTTCAGACGTAATTTGAGCCGTTTCTTCATTGAACTCAATGAAGCACAGCTCAAAATTTACGGCTGTCAGAGAAGCCCCGCAAAATGCGAGGAGGAGCATTTACGTCTGAAACAAGGCAGCTGTTTTCTCCTGAAAACAGTCTGTCTTTTCAGACGTAAAAGCCTGCTATTGTGTGCACATACCCTTAAAGGCTATGTACACCTTTGCACAGTTTTTTTTTTAATTGCCTTGTATGTATTTTGTAAAATAAATCACATTTCTAATTGGTCTACCATTTGTCTTCTGTACCTGCAGTGTATTTCAGTTCATGGCCAGCTGCTGTATTCAGTTATCTCTCTAAGGCCCTGTTCACACCTGCGTTGGTGTGTTTCGTTGTTCTGCTCCATCAGTGGTGCAGAACAAAGGAATAACGTAAGCAACTGTTCCGTCGCACAACGGACACCGCCACCTGCCGACAGAACCCATTGACTTTAGTGGGTTCCATTGGCTTTCCGTCAGGCGGGGGACCGTGATTTTACCAGAGACAATAGTGCAGATGTGAACGAGGCCTTATCCGTCAGTCATCACCCTAATGGCAAACTGAGCAGCTCCTCCTTTGCAGGCTCATGAACAAGCATTTACTGTGGAATCTGCGCATGTGCATGGTCCTAATTACTGCATACCTCCTAACCGTCCCGGATATAGGGGGGTAGTCCAGGATTCTGGGCGCTGTTACGCTGTCCCAAGCGGCCGGTGGTATGTCTTGGTGTCAACTGTATCTGCGTCCTCAGGATGCAGATACAGTTTAATCCAATGCTAATGAAAGGGATCGTCAGCTCCCTGCTTCTGTTTTAGTACCACTCGCCGAGGAATTCCCGGGCACAGCGCTACTTTACGTGCGGAGCCCCTTGTCTCACTATTCATATATGAACATTGACGTCGGGGACTACTCCTGGAACGGAATCCACTGCCTTTGCATTGCCGATGGTCTGGCCGGGGAATCCGCTCCTAGGCGGAACCCCTGATGTCACTTTCCATATATGTACAATTACATCAAGGGCTCCTCCTGGAGAGCAATCCTTGGCCACAGCGTGGCCGACGCTCTGGACAGAGATTCTGCTCCTATAGGGAATGCCTTACGTCACTGTCCATATATGGACAGTGACGGCAGGGGCTCCTCCTGGAGTGGAATCCCTGGGGGAGTGGCACCATCTACATGGGCACTGTGTGTGACACTATCTATATGGGCACTGGCACTTTATATGTGCGCACTGGTACTAGGGGTAGCTAAGGGGGCATTAAACTGTATGGGGGCAGCTATTTGTCATTATACTGTGTAGGGGGTCCTATGGGAACATAATAATGAGTGGGCTGAACCGGGTATGTGTGGGCGGAGATTACTTAGATTAGATACTTGAAAGTTGGTAGGTATGTTTACTGGTGTGTGCTGGGGCAGAGCGAGTGTGCCTACTCCAAATTTGCAGCATAAGGCAATGAGGTTGCTTTACCACATGCCAATGCTGCAATTTTGGGAATTGCTCCCTCTAGTGACCAGCACATGGAAATGTTATAAATTAGAATCTGATTTATAATATTTCCTGACTTGTGAAAAAATTAAAAAATTAAAACAATGTTTAATCACTTATATACTAACTGTTTAACTGAAAAAAAAAAAAATTCCTAGCGACACATTCCCTTTAATACTGGCGTTTCATACACCAGTCCTATTAAACAGTTTGCTGGAGTAAGATGCAACACATTTATTAACAGGCGAACGACTCTTAATAAATGTGTCGCATCTTTTAGCTGCAACGCGGCCTGTCATCAGTACTTTCTATGTGCCGCGGCCTGCTGTACATTTAAAGTACATTTTTAAAATTTATTTTATTGTCTGATTGGGGGGGCATACAGTCTGATTGGAGGGGAGGTATGGGTCTGGCACGGACCTTTGCCTTGTTACGCCCCCCAGAGATAAATCTGTGCGGCATTATACATATAGATTTCTGCTATAATTTACATCAGTTACTGGCGTAAATTATAGTAAAATTGTTGGCCATTTCTGCTAAGCCCCGCTCATTTTTTGCCCCCAAAAATTATGACATTTGCGTATTTTGTGAATTTTCTACGCTAATAAACTGTTGTAGAAAGGTTAATATATTCCCCCCAAAGGCTACAGACCGTAATACAATATCTTAATGTAAGGATGTGTACACTTAATTGTGCAGCAACGCTTGTTGTCTCCATTCTATGTCAGAGTGGGAAGTAGATGTCCGGCCTTATGATTTTGTGATATGTAATAGACCCAGAATCCCAATCACCAAACCAAAGAATGCAAAATAAAGACACAAAACATTATAATTGGGTGTTAAATGGTCAAAACTTTTATTATATTATATGACCAAACCCAAAATGGCAAACCTCCGACTCACGAAGAGTCACCCTCCAGCACGCAGGAAAGGAAAAACCCCCTGTGGGGGAAACCTCTAGGGAAACCATGGCTGGAGGATTGCCCTTCCTCTGGGCTTAGAAGGTGCCAAAATAGAATTTGTAACATAATTTATACGTTTTCTCAGATTTTTAAGGAAAGACAATACAATGAACGAACGAACGAACGAACGAACGAACGAACGAACGAACGAACGAACTACATAAAACACATAAATCGGCTGATCTGGATGGCTAGGCGGGTGTCTCTCTTCCTGGGCACCCATTAAAATTAATGGGCGATCCACGGATGAGACGGGTCCTCCAGATGCCTCCTTGTAGCATCTGTCTCCGCTCCGGCCAATAGAAGGGGATCTCCTGCTGGAAACCCCCCTCTATTACAGACAACCCGTATGAAGAGGATGGCATCACTGTGATGAAGAAGTGGTCTTGGGTGTAGCGTTTCCCTGCTAGAATCTCCAAATTACATCAAGTCGGCATTGGTGGAGAAGTCAAGCTCAAGGTCCTCAGTCCCATCCAATATGGCGCTGAATGTGGCAGTAAAACCTTCTAATATGGAATCTTCTTTATGTCATAAACATTTGTATTTATGACATCAGCGCATTCATCATCATTACTGCAGGAGTTTATTAACACTGCCGCCTCATTCATTGTGACGTCACCCACAGTGGTCTGAAGTGTTAACCCTTTACTGACTGGCAGTGTACTTACCACAGAGGCCATAAAGCTGAATAGAACATATCAGCGGCCATAAAGGAAAAGGGATATTGCAGGGAGCATCTCCACACAAGAACAATGCATGACAAAGGGTTGTCCAGGATAAGATAACTTGTCTGCTTTCTCCAAAAACCAGCACCACACCTGTCCATAGGTTGTGTGTGGTATTACAGCTCATTACCATTCACTTCAATGGAGAAAACCTGCAATACCAGATACAACCTGTGGATAGGTGTGGTGCTGTTTTTGAAAGAAAGCAGCCATATTTTTCTAACTCTGCACAGCCCCTGTTAGAAATAGTTAAAAAAAAGGGGGGGAGAAAATAAATTAAAAAAAGGTAAAAAGAGGAACTCTGAGGTAAAATAAATCAAACTAGACTGAAAGGAGTCTGCTGGAGGTGCCAGATAGAAAGACATATTTCTGCCATGGGGACCAGATTAGTTGAAATGTATCTTGAAGGGGGGGCTTCAGAGAGTGGGTTTTAACCCCTTATAGCCCTATGAAGTGCTGTTGCATTGAAAAACTATGCAGTTCATCTTCGAATGCAGCGTCACAAAAACAAATTATTTTGTAAAAAATAAAACTATATAAATTTGCGAACGAACGAACGAACGAACGAACGAACGAACTACATAAAACACATAAATCGGCTGATCTGGATGGCTAGGCGGGTGTCTCTCTTCCTGGGCACCCATTAAAATTAATGGGCGATCCACGGATGAGACGGGTCCTCCAGATGCCTCCTTGTAGCATCTGTCTCCGCTCTGGCTAATAGAGGGGGATCTCCTGCTGGAAACCCCCCTCTATTACAGACAACCCATATGAAGAGGATGTGATGAAGAAGTGGTCTGGGGTGAAGGGTTTCCCTGCTAGAACCTCCAAATTACATCAGGTCGGTATTGGTGGGGAAGTCAAGCTCAAGGTCCTCAGTCCCATCCAATATGGCGCTGAATGTGGCAGTAAAACTTTCTAATATGGAATCTTCTTTATGTCATAAACATTTGTATTTATGACATCAGCACCTTCATCATCATTACTACAGGAATTTATTACCACTGCACAAATCATACATTGTGACGTCACCCACAGTGGTCTGAAGTGTTAACCCTTTAATGACTGGAAATGAACTTAGTACAGAGGCCATAAAGCTGAATAGAACATATCAGCGGCCATAAAGGAAAAGGGATATTGCAGGGAGCATCTCCGCACAAGAACTATCCATGACAAAGAGTTCTCCAGGATGAGATAACTTATCTGCTTTCTCCAAAAACCAGCACCACACCTGTCCATAGGTTGTGTGTGGTATTACAGCTCATTACCATTCACTTCAATGGAGCTAACCTGCAATACCAGATACAACCTGTGGATAGGTGTGGTGCTGTTTTTGGAAGAAAGCAGCCATATTTTTATAACTCTGCACAGCTCCTGTTAGAAATAGTTAAAATAAAGTGGGGGGAGAAGGAGAAGAAGGGGAGAGGGAAAGAAGAAAGTAAAAAAAGGGAAAAAGAGGAACTCTGAGGTAAAAGATATCAAACTAGACTGAAAGGAGTCTGCTGGAGGTGCCAGATGGAAAGACATATTTCTGCCATGGGGACCAGATTAGTTGAAATGTATCTTGAAGGGGGGCTTCAGAGAGTGGGTTTTAACCCCTTCCCGCCCTATGAAGTGCTGTTGCATTGAAAAACTATGCAGTTCATCTTCAAATGCAGCGTCACAAAAACAAATTATTTAGTAAAAAATAAAACTATATAAATTTGGTATTGCCATAATCGTAACGACACGCAGAATCAAGTTATCATGCAATTCATGCCACCCGATGAACACTGTAAAATCAAAACAGAAATGGCGGAATTACAGGTTTTTTGTTCAATTCACCCCACAAAATGTAGGTTTTTTTACATTGTTTTTTTAATACTTTATATGGTACATTAGGCCGCAGGGTAAATTCCATGTAAACAGCGCCATTCATCGGTTAACTGTTTAAATGATACCAGTTCAAGTGACCTTTATCGAAAAACACTATAAGACTTTTTTCCCAATTAACCTTTTAATTGGGGCTAGCATGTGTGATACTGTCTGCTAAGCCGTTGTATCTCAGCATATTATATGTGATACTGTCTGCTGAGCCGCTGTCTCCTATCAAGTAGCAGAGCTATCAGGTGTCATAGTCTTAGGGTTCACACGCAAAGTCAAAAATGGCTGAAAATTACAGAGCTGTTTTCAGAGAACACAGCCTTTGATTTACAGCCGTTTTTGAAGCTGTAAACGTTTTTTGAGGTGTTTTTTTCTAGCTGTTTTTGGAGCTGTTTTTCCATTGACACAATGAAAAACATCTCCAAAAACGGCTCAAGAAGTGACATGCTCCTTCTTTTTACGTGCCGTTTTAAAATACAATAGGCGGGGCGTGGCCTGGCTGCTGACCGAGATGGTTGCATGAGAGGTTAGCTCCGCACCCGAGATACTGTAAAAGCGACGATAGAGACAGCAAATTATCCTCAAAGACACGAACCAACCGTGGGAAGCAAGTGCCGACATGCCTAAGAAGAAAAAACTAACGACGAAACCGGAGAAGCTGATGGATTTCTTCTTCTCTGCAGCCTCCGAGAAAATCCAAGATGGCGCGGCCGCAGACACAGGTATAGGCCTAGTGGTGTCTGAGCTCCCGCCCGGACGCCGAGAAGCGCGGGCTGCAGCAAACATGCTGAGACGCAGTACATCAGTGCCTCCCCGTCCTCCGGTAATATTTTCTTCAACGGAGGGGAGCCAAGAGGGAGAGGAAGAAGGAGAAGATGACACAGACTTACCAGCGAGACGCCATTCAAGGGAGTTCTCCTCATCTGCTCCGACGTCACCATCCCCCATTAGCCAGAAAAACCACACACAACAGTTACAGCCTCCGTCTGTCCTCATCAATGAGGTAAGCCACGATATTCTTCCAGGGTTGGGGATCTTGGAGACTACAGATATGTTCGAAAGCATTCCTACATCTGACATGGCAATTACTGACTCTAGCATGAAGCATATGCTCCAACTGTTGAGACGCTCATTGCAAAACGACATTGGACATTTGATTAATCCTCTAAATGTGGCAGTACAGGAAGTAGATCAAAGGGTTCATGTGGTGGAGTCTAAGATGGGAGAATTTGCAAACTCACACAATAATCTGATTGATGCCCATTACCAAATGGAAACAGAAGTGCAGTTTCTCCGCACCAAAGTAGCAGATCTAGAAGATAGATCGAGGAGAAATAACATTAAATTTAGGGGTATACCTGAAAATGTAGCCCCCCAAGAGTTGGAGCAATTCATCCAAAAGTTTATAAAAGTTATGCTTCCCACGTGTCGGCCATCTGATATGCTGATAGATAGAGCTCATAGAGCTCCTCGCCCTAAACACTTGGAAGAATCAGTACCTAGAGATGTATTGGCTCGTATCCATTTTTACCAGACCAAAGAGAATCTAATGGCGGCAACAAGAAAGTTAGGAAACTTACCAGAGCCATACCAGAAGATAATGTTATTCACGGATCTATCAGCGGCAACGCTTCAGCTTCGTCGACAACTGAATCCGATCACTGCAGTTTTGAGAGAAAACAAGATTGTATATAAGTGGGGCTTTCCAGTGCGGCTGATTATATCCAATAAAAACGAAGTCCACATTGTTAGGAATATGGAAGAAGGGTTGGCCTTATTACGCAAATGGAATCTACAAGCAACGTTGACGGAGTCGACACAACGACAAGGTCTGAGACCGATATCAGATGGATGGCAGTCCGTTAAACAGCGGAGAAGGGATAAGATCTGAAGATACGAAGAGAGATCTCGGGTGAACCGAGCGGCTATTTCCTGTAGACTCGGTACTCAGGGACAATGTTCTCTAAACCCGAAAGTTTGAGGTTAGCTGATATGCTAGACCTTTTTGTTTGTCTGCCCACAAGGGCATTACTCACAAAGTCATGTTTACTCATGGTTATACGGTTTTATTGTTTGTATGTTTTTCCACAAAGTCTGACAACATATTTAAGTATGCTGAGGGCATATCGCTATGTGACAGAACATCTGATGACAGGTACATATCCAAAATATATCAAGCTTGTTGTGTTTCCTAATGGTACTTAAAATTCTTTCCTTAAATGTAAAAGGGCTGAACAGTCCACAAAAAAGGGCATCCTTATGGGCGGAAGCTAAGAGTTTATCATGTGATATCATATGTGCGCAAGAGACGCATCTTGTCCAGAAGGATGCATTTCGGATGAAACATCCAAATTTCAGACATGTATTTCAGGCACACTACCATTCCAAATCTAGAGGGGTACTTATTGCTATGAGAGATTCACTAGCTTTCCAAGGTATTACCGAGGTTGTAGATCCAATGGGTAGATTTGTTATACTGGTCTGCTCCATTAATAGTGTGATATACACAATAGCGTCTATATATGCTCCAAATAAAGGCCAAATAAGTTTTGTTCATAAAATATTGAGAAAGGTGAATAACATCAAACAAGGGAGACTTATCATATGTGGAGATTTTAATACCGTATCAGATCCTGCGGTGGATGCAACCTCCTCTGCCAGAGGAAATGCGCCGTCCCTGGGCAGAGTACTGTGGCAGAGGGAGTTGTATGATGTGTGGAGAACGCATCATACTACAGAACGAGACTATTCATTCTTCTCAGCAGCACACAAAACATATTCAAGAATAGATATGTTCGTAGTAGACAAAGAAAGTTTAGTAGTCTCTCAGGCGTCCACAATTGAAACTATTACGTGGTCGGACCACGCCGCCATTACACTGTCGGTGGAGGAGACGTACAATTCCAAGCAGACATATATTTGGAGGAGTAACTCATATATTTTAAATCACTTGAAATATAGACCTGTTTTTGAAGCAGACCTGAAAGAATACTTTGAAACAAATGTCGACTCAGTAAGTGATCCATACATCTTATGGAACGCCCATAAAGCTTTTATAAGGGGAACATTTATTAAGTTGGGACATAGAGACAAAAAAATACGGAATGAGCAGATATCTAAGCTTCTTGAAGAAATCAAACAACTGGAAGTTCTTAATAAAGCCCAACAAACAGTAGCACAAGTAGCTGCCCTAGCAAATCTTAGACAGAAACTCCGCACTTCTCTCCTTTTTCGCTATCAACATAATTTAAAAAAGGTGAAAGCCAAATATTACTCCCAGAATGATAAAGCGACTAAACTCCTGGCTTCCCGAATTAAAATACAACATACTAAAAATAGAATTCCTTACTTGAAAAATAAAATGGAGAATGGAAAGTTATATAGCCCTTTAGAAATTGCTAATAGATTTAAAGACTATTATGGTATGCTTTATGACCTGCGATCGGACCCTTTTTCTTTCCCGATATTAGAAACAGATATCCAACAATTTTTGTCTAAGCTAAAACTGAGCAAACTAACCGAAGATCAATTAGTTATGTTGAATTCTCCTGTGACGAGGGAGGAGATCTCTAAAATTATCACTTCCCTTCCTGCATTTAAATCACCGGGACCAGATGGCCTGGCAAATGACTACTACAAAACATTTCAAGATATTCTTGTTCCATACATGAAAGGGATGTTTGAGAAAGCTATGGAATCGGGGTCATTTCCCAGGGAAAACCAGGAGGCTCTAATTGTAACATTGCCCAAACCAGGAAAACCTTCAGATGTTCCACAAAATTTTAGACCTATATCATTACTCAATTCGGATTTGAAAATTTATGCAAAATTGTTGGCTGTTCGATTAGCTCCTCTGATACCTAATCTGGTGAACCCTGACCAAGTCGGATTTGTTAAAAACAGACAAGCCCCAGACAATACCAGACGTATTATCAATATATTACAGTATTTGGAGACGACGGGCATACCCTCAGTGCTGGTCTCATTGGACGCTGAAAAAGCATTCGACCGCATTAACTGGATATATGCGTTCTCGGTTCTTAAACAAATGGGTTTTAGTGGGAACATATTGACAGCCATTATGGCATTATATTCGGCCCCATCAGCAAGAGTTTTTACAAATGGAACTTTATCCGATGCGTTCTCTATTTCTAATGGGACCAGGCAGGGATGTCCACTCTCCCCCCTAATATTTGTCTTATCAATAGAGCCACTGGCTCAGGCACTAAGAGAAGATCCATTGGTTAAAGGGGTAAAAATAGGAGACCGGGAGCATACCGTTTCATTATACGCAGATGATGTGATCCTCACACTATCAGATCCAGAGGAATCTCTGGAAGCGGCAGTAGAAATTATCACAAAATTTGGGTACATTTCACACTACAAGTTGAATACCTCCAAGTCACAGGTTCTTCCCATAAATATTTCTGGACATTCGCTTTCATTTATGAAAAGTCGATTCTCTTTTGACTGGCAAACAGAGGGTATAGATTACTTAGGGGTAGTATTGACCTCATCTTATAAGGATCTATACAAACACAATTATATACCAATGTTAAACACTATTCAACTTGAAACTCAGAGAATTACCAAATTTGAGATTTCATGGATAGGACGGATAGCAGCGTTTAAAATGATGCTACTTCCTAAGCTTCTATACCTCTTCCGCACCCTCCCTATCTCAATACCTAAGTCATTTTTTGTTTCTATACAAAAGATTATCTCAAAATTCACTTGGGCTGGGGGTAAACCTAGGACTTCATACACATTATTAACAAAAGAAAGGAAATCGGGAGGGATTGGCATACCAGACATATACCACTACTATATAGCTTCTCTAATTTCCCCGCTGGTATCATGGTGGCGACTAGACACACACAAACATTGGGTACAAATTGAAAACCACGGAGTTCAACCGTTTAACTTGAGATTGATGATGATGGCAGAATACTGGAAGATACCCATTTCTTCAAAAACATCTCCATTAATTAAAACCTCTCTACATATTTGGTCAAGATTTCACGAACTTTCAGTACCAAACACTGTATTAGATAGATATTCATACCCCATGGAGTTATTGGAAGCGGCGATTCCAAATTTAAATATGACAGCATGGATCCAAAAGGGTATTTCGGATATCTCCAAAATATGTGTAAATTCCCAAATTTTGCCTTTTGAAAGATTATCTGGTACATATGCCCTTACAGAGACAGATAGATATAAATATATACAAATTAAACATTTCATAACAACTCAAAGTCAGGAGGAGATTAGGGGTAATACATTTATCTTTCAGATATTTTCACAGCGGAAAAAAGGGCTAAAACGTATATATTCTCTTATCGAGGGAAAAAAATACGTTTGTCAAGACATACCCATATCGGGAATGGGAACGAGATATAGGTATTACCTTTGAGAATGAGGAGTGGGCCAAGGCGTTAAATTGGATTAACAAATCTCTAAACTGTAGCTCACATTATGAATCAGCAATGAAAACAATATTAAGATGGTATTATACTCCAGAACGGTTAAGTAAAATGTATCCAACATCCTCGAACCGGTGTTGGAGGGGGTGTGGTCAAAAAGGTACTTTACTGCATATTTTATGGGAATGTCCAAATATTGGAGGGTACTGGGGATCGATATTTAATCTAATATCTGATATTATAGGAACATCTGTCAGGGGATCGCCTCAACTGGCCTTGCTATTCATGGAGCTTGGGGTTGTCCATCCGAGATTCAGAGTTCTAATTTGCAAAATATTAGTTATAGCTAAAATCATTCTGTCCAGATACTGGAAATCCAGTTTCATTCCTTCAATTGAAGAAGTAATAGTGGAAATAAATAATACATACTTATATGAGAAGATAGTGGCATATGGGTCATCGGCTCCCCAGTCCTTTTCGAAGGTATGGGAGGCATGGAGACTTAACCCCAACTATAAGAACTAACAACCCCAAGTGAAATGAAGTGTGATTGGGAGGCTTGGATTAGGAGGACCAAATGGTATTAAGAAAGAAGAGCTGACTGAAATCAACCTGAGACAAGAATGTTAAAAATATATGCAAATTGAACATAAATATAAGCTAAATAAGACATTTTAAAATCAACTTCGTGGAAGAAATGTATGTATATGTGTTGTTTTATATGTTTTTCAATGCGTCTGGTTGACGAATATATTTTTGAAGCTATGTATGACAGAAATTTGCAATACTATGCTTATGGAATTAATAAGTGTAATGTCATGCTTGTTATATATGAAAAACTTTAATAAAAAAAGATTGAACCATAAAATACAATAGGCAGATGTTTGAAGGCATTGGGCTACCGATTTTTCAGGTGTATTTGAAGGCGTTTACGCTCCGAAATACGCCTGAAAACACAGCGTGTGAATATACCCTTATAGATACGCTGTCTCAGATATATATATCTTTTTTTTTGTTTTTTTTAGGGGTGTGGGCAAAACACATGTCTTGTGGCACAAAACAGTCTGATTAGTGGGGGAGATACAGGGTCTGGCTTAGGCCTTTTGTTGCACACTCAATGTAAAATTGTACACTAGCTCGGAGCTGGCGTTGATTTCTGCTTTACATTACGCCCGTTACTGGCGTAAATAATAGTAAAATTGTCGGCCCTTTCCGCAAAGCGCCACACACTTTTCAAAAAAGTGCCAAAGGCAGCGAAAAGTGACCGAAAACGTTCCTGCACTTTTGGGATTTTTCTATGCCAGATAAGAGGCTTAGCAAGGTTAATAAATTCTCGTCTAAGGCTACAGACAGTAATACAATATCTTAATGCAAGGATCTGTACACTCAGTGTCTGACTGAGGTACCTTGGACCCACCAAAGGAAATAATTCTTGGGGGTCTACCCTTCAACTATATAGAAATAATTTAAACACTCTTAAATGTGTACTAAAAACGTGTGTTGTAAAACAAAGACCAGTATTCCCACCATATTGTGACAGATATCAGTCCTACACAGGCATTCTGCAGACCATATAAGTGAATACAGTGCAGTGAAATTCAGTGACTCACATGTGACATCTTCTTAGATTGGAGTCGTTCACGTTCTCTTTTCTTCTTCAGCTGGCCCAGAACGCCATGATGACTTCTTCCAGTCTTCTTCATCTCCAATGCCCAAGCGTGAACCACAAGATACGTCATGAAAGTGTTGATGTAACCTAGATACCACGTGTAATGACGGGGTAGGGATACAGACAGGTGAGCCCTAATCTACCCGCCTCTCAGTCCCTGCTTACTTGCACGTCCCGTCCTAGGCGACGGCGTACAACTGGGCGACGGTCCCTACGCTCAATATGTGCACGACAGACAAACAGACAAGTGTACACAGAAGCTAAGGGAAATGGGGCAGTTGCCCACGGCAACACAGTGAGCAACAGGCGTAGTGAACGAGTCGAGTCAAAACAGGAGTGTACCAGGTACCAAACACAGAGCAGGAGCGTAGTCAGTAAAGCCAGGGTCAAAATGAAGCAAGGTCAATAATAATAGCAGGAGCAGCAGAGCCAGAAAACAGGAAAGAATCACAGGCAAAGACAAGCAGGAAATGAAGGTATAAATAGACCGAGGCCGGGAGCTAGAACCGTCTGGCCAGGCTGTAATAGGTTCTCCCACTCCTGAGCCTACCAGCCTGAGTGGTAGCAGATCGAGTCACTCTATCAGACCTAGGAGCAGGTGCAGACTGATTAACCACGGGCGTCGACACAGAAGCTGTGTCTGGCAGATCCTTTACACCACGTTCCCGTGACCTAATGTGCCACGTCACAGCGTATTCAAATCATGGAAGTGTCCAGTCTACATGACTACCGACTGTCATGGTGTGCAAACCTTAGATCAAAATGTTGACATATAACTAACTGACTCTAAACCTCATAGGGTAATTTTCTTTAGCTATTATACCAGGATGTAGGCGGAGGAGTAGGCTAAGAGAACGGAAAGTGGCCGAGGCGGGAGTTGGGCCAGAGTGAATATGACGCTTGACTGGGGTCTGGGGAGGGGAAGGGGAGAGAGACAGGTGGGAAGGTGGGAGCAGAGGGGCAACATGAAAAAAATTATTAAACTGAATCTACTGCTTTAAAACAGTCACTCACCAAGTTGCGGAGCTGGCCCCTGCATGGATCCCATTCCTTTCTACAAACCAATTAACGCTAATCATAACCTTGATGAGCGGCGGCTGCCCACTTTATTTTACTTTTGTGGCCAGGCCCCT
The DNA here is from genome assembly GCF_050947455.1 of Rhinoderma darwinii. NCBI lineage: Eukaryota > Metazoa > Chordata > Amphibia > Anura > Rhinodermatidae > Rhinoderma > Rhinoderma darwinii. The sequence goes on from NW_027464450.1 coordinate 2,192,159, forward strand.
GACAGTAGTACCAGCGGTACTACCCTGATTGGCCGCCTGTTTGCAGGAGTACTAGCCAACTACGTCACAGATAACCCAAGTTTCAAGACCATGCAAATTTATGGATTTTTGGCATCCCATGGAATATGGGAACAATAGGGAATTCTATCAGTAAGTATTCTGCCTGTTTGTTGGCTAATACTCCTGATCCAATTCCTTCTTCTAGCAGATTTTTTAAAGATTCCTTACATGCGGTGCTTGGTTTCGCCACAAGTTTGCGATATGTCGATTCATTGTCTAAAATGGTATGAACGTGTCTGGGATATAAAGAGGAATCTAGAACAACTCCTGCTCCGTAAGATTTGGAGGACACAGTTATACGCTGGATATATGGTGAGCCCCTCTGTGTTTTCACCGTCAGCCCTTATGTGTACATAGTGAACCTTTTAGAAGGTTAATCTCTACCCGTAGTAACGATTGTTTGCCCCCATACATTAACGATGATTGCTCCTTGTGACACGCTGTATCGTCGATTGGTGCTGGTTTTCATGGTCAGTATCGGGACGTCTAAAAGGACCTTTATTTCCTCAGACACCACCATAACTAGGCATTGGAACCAACCCTTCCACCTTAGCGGGTAAAGATTAACCTTCTAAAAGGTTCACGCACCGATCATATACTGATGACCTATCCAGTGGATAGGTCATCAGTTGTCAGAACGTGGAAAACCCTTTTAAAGGGAAGGTGTCACGGAAATGTTTTTTTTTTATATATATATATATATATATATATATATATATAATATTGCTTTTAGTATGTCATTAAAATAAATTGTATTTATTTGTGTTTTTTTGTTGTACTTTTTACTTTTTTCCTTCTTTTACTTCTCTATGGGGGCTGCCATTTTTTTTTTCATCTCTGTATCTGTCCATTAACGACACATACAGAGATGGAATACGGCACATACATTCCCATAGAGAATGCGAACGAGAGCCGTTCCATTCACTATAGTGTATGCCGTCTGTGTGGGAACGGCGCATGCGCCACTCCCACACAGATCAAAAGAAAGGTCTTTAGTAGAGCGACATCCAGCGCTATTTTCATGTGGACCGGAAGCTACGGCCGGACAGTAAGATGACGACTTCCGGTCGCGGCTTCCGGCCATATGTTGAAGGCAGCGCAGATGCAAGGACTAGGAGCGGCAGGGCGGAGGCGGCGGCAGGAGCAGGTAAGTTATGTTTGTGTATGTGATGTGTGTGTATGTTAGTGTTATACTTTCTGCTGAGCACTGTATCTAATCTTCCTACACTGTGCATTCGCTCAGAAAATGGCGGCACACAGTGTAGGAGGTTTGAAGATTCAACCCCCTTCTTTCTCCTGGCACTAGGCAGGATAAAGGAGGGGGGATTCTGTGAGGACACTAGAGCGAGTGTGTCTACTACAAATTTGCAGCATAAGGCAATGAGGTTGCTTTACCACATGCCAATGCGGCAATTTTGAGAATTGCTCCCTCTAGTGACCAGCACATGGAAATGTTATAAATTAGAATCTAATTTATAATATTTCCTGAAAAAAATAAAATTTCTAGCGACACATTCCCTTTAATACTGGCGTTTCATACACCAGTCCTATTAAACAGTTTGCTGGAGTAAGATGCAACACATTTATTAACAGGCGAAAGACTCTTAATAAATGTGTTGCATCTTTTAGCTGCAACGCGGCCTGTCATCAGTACTTTCTACGTGCTGCGGCGTGCTGTAAGAGCCTGAGGGAATCCGGGAGGGAGAATCGGAGTGGTGAGGTAAGTACATTTTTAAAATGTATTTTATTGTCTGATTGGGGGGCAAACAGTATGATTGGGGGGAGGTATGGGTCTGGCACGGAACTTTGCCTTGTTACGCTCCCCAGAGATAAATCTGGGCCGCACTATACATATAGATTTCTGCTATAATTTACATCAGTTACTGGCGTAACTTATAGTAAAATTGTTGGCCATTTCTGCTAAGCCCCGCCCATTTTTTGCACCCCAAAAATGTCAACATTTGTGTATTTTAGTAAACTGTTGTAGAAAGGTTAATATATTCCCCCCAAAGGCTACAGACTGTAATACAATATCTTAACCCCTTCCCTCTTTAGCCACTTTTGACCTTCCTGACAGAGCCTCATTTTTCAAATCTGACATGTGTCACTTTATGTGGTAATAACGTCGGATTGCTTTTAGCTATCCAAGCGATTCTGAGATTGTTTTCTCATGACACATTGGACTTGATGTTACTGGCAAAATTTGCTCGATATGTTCAGTATTTAATTGTGAAAAACACCAAAATTTAGCGAAAAATTGCAAACATTTGCATTTTTCTCAACTTAAATGTATCTGCTTGTAAGGCAGGTAGTTATAACACACACAATTGTTGCTAACTAACATCCCCCATATGTCTACTTTAGTTTGGCATCGTCTTTTGAACATCCTCTTATTTTTCTAGTACGTTACAAGGCTTTGAACTTTAGCAGCAATTTCTCACATTTTCAAGAAAATTTCAAAAGGCTATTTTTACAGGGGCCCGTTCACTTGTGAAGTGGTTTTGAGGGCCTTATATATTAGAAACCCAAAAAAAGTCACCCCATTTTGAAAACTTCACCCCTCAAAGTATTCAAAACAGCATTTAGAACATTTCTTAACCCTTTAAACTTTTCACAGGAATTAAAGCAATGTTGGGGGTGAAATTTACAAATAAATTTTTAATCCATTTTTATTTATAACACAGAAAGTTTTTCCATAGAAATGCAACTCAATATTTATTGCCCAGATTCTGCAGTTTTAGGAAATATCCCATATGTGGCCGTAGCGTGCTACTGGACTGAAGCACCGGCCTCAGAAGCAAAGGAGCACCTAGTGGATTTTGGGCCCTTATTTTTATTCGAATATATTTTAGGCACCATGTCAGGTTTCAAGGGCTCTTGCGGTGCCAAAACAGTGGAAATCCACCAAAAGTGATCCCATTTGAGAAACTACACACCTCAAGGAAATTATCTAGGTGTATACTGAGCATTTTGACCCCGCAGGTTTTTTGCAGAAATTATTGGAAGTAGGCCCTGAAAATAAAAATCTACATTTTTTCAAAGAAAATGTAGGTAAAGCTAATTTTTTCTCATTTCCACAAGGACTGAAGGAGAAAAGGCACCACAACATTTGTAAAGCAATTTCTCCCGAGTAAAACAATACCCCACATGTGGTAATAAATGGCTGTTTGGACACACGGCAGGGCTTAGAACGGATGGAGCACCATTTGGCTTTTGGAGTTCACATTTAGCAGGGATGGTTTGCGGAGGCCATGTCACATTTACAAAGCCCCTGAGGGGATAAAACAGTGTAAACCCCCCACAAGTGACCTCATTTTGGAAACTACACCCATTGAGGAAATTATCTAGGGGTATACTGAGCGTTTTGACCCCACAGGTTTTTTGCAGAAATTATTGGAAAATAAAAATCTACATATTTTCAAAGAAAATGTAGTTTTAGCACATTTTTTCTCATTTCCACAAAGACTGAAGGAGAAAAAGCCAGCAAAATTTGTAAAGCAATTTCTCCCGAGTAAAACAGTACCCCACATGTGGTAATAAACGGCTGTTTGGACACACGGCAGGGCTTAGAATGGAAAGAGCGCTATTTGGCTTTTGGAGATCACATTTAGGAGGAATGGTTTGCGGAGGCAATGTCGCATTTGCAAAGCCCCTGAGGGGCAAAACAATGAAAACGCCCAAATAGTGACTCCCTTTAGGAAACTACACCCCTTGAGGAATCCATCTAGGAGTATTGTGAGCATTTTGACCCCATAGATGTTATATAGAATTTATTAGAATTGGGCAGTGAAAATAAAAACAATCCTTTTTCTTCAATAAGACGTAGTTTTACCGCAAATTTTTGGGATTTCTCAACAAATAATGCAAAAAAAGAACACAACATTTGTAAAGCAATTTCTCCCGAGTACGGCAATACCCCATATGTGGTCATAAACGGCTGTTTGGGCAAGGCTCAGAAAGGAAAGAGCGCCATTTGGAGTGCAGATTTTGCTGGATTGGTTTCTGGGCACCTGTGGGACCAAAACTGTGGATACCCCGCAGAAGTGACCACATTTTGGAAACTACGCCCTCAATGCATTTACCTAGGGGTGTAGTAAGCATGTTAACCCTGCAGGTGTTTTGTAGAAATTAGTGTGCACTCGATGTTGCAGAGTGAAAATGGGATTTTTTTTCCATAGATATGCCAATATGTGGTGCCCAGCTTGTGCCACCATAACAAGACAGCTCTCTAATTATTATGCTGGGTTTCCTGGTTTTAGAAACACCCTTCATGTTGCCCTAATCTTTTGCCGAACATTAGACCAGGCTCAGGAGTGAAAGCGTACCATGCAAAATCGAGGCCTAATTTGGCGATTTATAAAGTATTGGATCACAATTGCAGAGGCTCAGATGTGAAATAATAAAAAGAAAGCCCTGAGAAGTGACCCCATTTGGAAACTGCACCCCTCAAGGCATCTATTAAGGGGTGTAGTGAGCATTTTCACCCACAGGTATTTTCCATAAATGATTGCGCTGCGGGTGGTGCAAAGTAAAAATTGATATTTTTCTCTAGAAATGCCATTTCAATGGCAAATATGTCATACCCAGCTTATGTCACTGGAGACACACACCCCAAAATTTTTTAAAAGGGTTCTCCCGGGTATGACGATGCCATATATGTGGAAGGAAACTGCTGTTTGGGCACACTGTAGGGTTCAGATGGGTGGGAGCGTCATTTGGCTTTTGGAGCGTGGAATTTGCTTGGTAATAGTTTTGTTTGGAGTGTTTCCGTTTATAACGTGGGGCATATGTGAGCTGGGCAGAGTACATCAGGGGCATAGTCAGGGGGTATAATAATGGGGTAAAAAAACAATAAAATAATCCATTTATGTGTGTTACGCTGTGAAGCAATCCTTTCTGCACAGGCCAGTGTCGCACTGATATATGGCGTCCTTTCTTATGCCCCTTTTGGTCCGCATATGTGCAGTTTGGGGAATTTTGCTGTGAAGTGTTGTCCTGGTATAATACGGGCACCCTCGCTTCCAGCAGATATGTTTGGGCCCTCCCCTTCCTGGTTCCCTAATTTTAGATCCTTGATAAATCGCCTCCTGAAACAGAGGAAATGTTCCCCTCGGGCACAACTGCATATTTTTTATTTCCTGACTTATTGGAGCCATAACTAATTTTATTTTTTCATAGACGTAGCGGTATGAGGGCTGTTTTTTTGCAGGACAAGCTGTAACGATTATTGTTACCATTTTCGGGTACATGCGACTTTTTGATCACCTTTCATCCTATTTTTTGGAAGGCCAGGTAAACAAAAAAACGCAATTCTGGCACAGCTTTTTTATTTTTTTTTATACAGTGTTCACCATGCGTTATACATTACCAGTTAACTTTATTATGTGGATCCGTACGATTCCAGAAATACCTAATTTATAGAACTTTTTTATGTTTGACAACATTTTTCACATTAAAATTGCTTTTGTAACAAGGATGTATTTTTTCTGTCGCCAAGTTGTGAGAACCATATCTTTCCAAATTCTTTGTCGACGGAGCTGTATGAGGGCTTGTTTTTTGCGAGACAATCTATAGTTTTTATAGGTACCATTTTTGGATACGTGCAACGTTTTGATCACTTTTTATTCCAATATTTGTAGGGCAGAGTGACCAAAAAACAGAAACTCGGGTATAGTTTTTTACAGGTTTTTTTTACGCTGTTCACCGTGTGCAATAAATAATATAATATTTTGATACATCAGGTCGTTACGGTCGCGGCAATACCAAATACGTATGGTTTATTATTTTTTTTCAATAATAAAGGACTTGATAAGCGAAAAAGGGCGATAGTGTTTTATTTTATTACTTGAAACTTTTATTGTTTTCAAACTTCAATTCTTTTCATTTTTTTTCTAATACTTTGCACTACCTACGTAGTGCAATGTATTAGATCTGTCAGTTATTCACTGACAGCAAGCCGATTAGGCTTCGCCTCCCGGCGGGGCCTAATCGGCTTCCGTAATAGCAGAGCAGGAGGCCATTGTGTCTCCTGTTGCCATAGCAGCAGTCGCCAGTCCTGATTGCCTGTCAGGGCTGGTGATCTGCTAGTAACCACTACGATGCAGTAATTGCTTTCGATTGCTGCATCGAGGGGGATAATGGCAGGGATTGGAGCTAGCTCCGGTTCCTGCCATTAAAGGTGGATGCCATCTTTCCGGCGGCTACGGAAGCCGATCAGGCTCCGCCGCCGGGCGGATCTTGACCATCTTCCGTATTAGGCAGACCGGGAGGCCAGTATTAGGCCTCCGGTTGCCATTGCAGCCACCGGAACCCCGGCAATTTCATTGCTGGGGTTCCGATGAGCTGCAAACACCTTAAGTGCAGCACTCGCATTTGAGCGCTGCACTTAAGGGGTTAATGGCGGGGATCGAAGCTAATTTCGGTCCCCGCCATTACAGCCGGATGTCAGCTGTAAGATACAGCTGAGATCCGGGGATGATGGCACCGACTCAGCTTCTGGGCCGTTGCCAAACATTTGGCGTATGGATACGGCAATTTGCGGGAAGTCATAACTTTCCATGGCGTACCCATACGCCAAATGTCAGGAAGGGGTTAATGTAAGGATGTGTACACTTAATTGTGCAGCAACGCTTGTTGTCTCCATTCTATGTCAGTGTGGGAAGTAGATGTCCGGCCTTATGATTTTGTGATATGTGATAGACCCAGATTCCCAATCACCAAACCAAAGAATGCAAAATAAAGACACAAAACATTATAATTGGGTGTTAAATGGTCAAAACTTTTATTATATTATATGACCAAACCCAAAATGGCAAACCTCCGACTCACGAAGAGTCACCCTCCAGCACGCAGGAAAGGAAAAACCCCCTGTGGGGGAAACCTCTAGGGAAACCATGGCTGGAGGATTGCCCTTCCTCTGGGCTTAGAAGGTGCCAAAATAGAATTTGTTACAGAATTTGTACGTTTTCTCAGATTTTCAAGGAAAGACAATACAATGAACGAACAACATAAAACACATAAATCGGCTGATCTGGTTGGCTAGGCGGGTGTCTCTCTTCCTGGGCACCCTTTAAAATGAATGGGTGATCCACGGATGAGACGGGTCCTCCAGATGCCTCCTTGTAGCATCTGTCTCCGCTCCGGCCAATAGAAGGGGATCTCCTGCTGGAAACCCCCCTCTATTACAGACAACCCGTATGAAGAGGATGGCATCACTGTGATGAAGAAGTGGTCTTGGGTGTAGCGTTTCCCTGCTAGAATCTCCAAATTACATCAAGTCGGCATTGGTGGAGAAGTCAAGCTCAAGGTCCTCAGTCCCATCCAATATGGCGCTGAATGTGGCAGTAAAACCTTCTAATATGGAATCTTCTTTATGTCATAAACATTTGTATTTATGACATCAGCGCATTCATCATCATTACTGCAGGAGTTTATTAACACTGCCGCCTCATTCATTGTGACGTCACCCACAGTGGTCTGAAGTGTTAACCCTTTACTGACTGGCAGTGTACTTACCACAGAGGCCATAAAGCTGAATAGAACATATCAGCGGCCATAAAGGAAAAGGGATATTGCAGGGAGCATCTCCACACAAGAACAATGCATGACAAAGGGTTGTCCAGGATAAGATAACTTGTCTGCTTTCTCCAAAAACCAGCACCACACCTGTCCATAGGTTGTGTGTGGTATTACAGCTCATTACCATTCACTTCAATGGAGAAAACCTGCAATACCAGATACAACCTGTGGATAGGTGTGGTGCTGTTTTTGAAAGAAAGCAGCCATATTTTTCTAACTCTGCACAGCCCCTGTTAGAAATAGTTAAAAAAAAGGGGGGGAGAAAATAAATTAAAAAAAGGTAAAAAGAGGAACTCTGAGGTAAAATAAATCAAACTAGACTGAAAGGAGTCTGCTGGAGGTGCCAGATAGAAAGACATATTTCTGCCATGGGGACCAGATTAGTTGAAATGTATCTTGAAGGGGGGGCTTCAGAGAGTGGGTTTTAACCCCTTATAGCCCTATGAAGTGCTGTTGCATTGAAAAACTATGCAGTTCATCTTCGAATGCAGCGTCACAAAAACAAATTATTTTGTAAAAAATAAAACTATATAAATTTGGTATCACCATAATCGTAACGACCCGCAGAATCAAGTTATCATGCAATTCATGCCACCCGATGAACATTGTAAAATCAAAACAGAAATGGTGGAATTACAGGTTTTTTTTCAATTCACCCCACAACATGTATGCTTTTTTACATTTTTTAAAATACATTATATATTACATTAGGCCGCAGGGTAAATTCCACATAAACAGCGCCATTTATGGGTTAACTGTTTAAATGATACCAGTTCAAGTGACTTTTATCGAAAAACACCATAAGAATTTTTTTCACAATTAACCTTCTAATTGGGCCTAGAATGTGTGATACTGTCTGCTAAGCCGTTGTATCTAAGTAGACCTAAGTAGACAAAAGTCGATGGTCCAGCGCAGTCAGGTTTAAAACAGAACGTAGTTCCAATTTTATTTGGATGGTTAAAACAAGATCATTCCCGAATGCAAGGGTGAAAATGTAGGTAAGGTGCCTACGCGTTTCAGACGTATACCACGTTCTTCCTCATGGCTTTAATGCTAACAACTAAATGTCAGAACGAGGTCTATATCTGGTTGCCAACAGGTGAAAATTAGTGATGTCACACAGAAAAGTGGTGCTGTCCAGCATAGTAGTGCTGAACTAGGGAGACGCCTATAAAGCATCAGTATTCTATGAATAAAAGCTATCCAGCACGGTGGAGCTGTCCAGCAGAAGTGGTGCTGAAACAGAGAGCCGGTGATAGAACATCACTGCTCCACTAGTAAGTTATGTGCTTATAGCGTTGATTGATGAATATTTATAAATAATAAAATGAGGGATAACAATGACCCAAATCTATCCTAGAGTAGTGGATAGAATATTAATGCTAATTTCTGTTTATTAGGCTGTCGGATATAAACCTCTGAAATACTCACATCGAAAAATTAAAACATGAATAGACGCTAAAAAATACATCATTTAACCCCTTAGTGACCACTAATACGCCTTTTTACGTCGGTCACTAATGGGCTTTAGGCTAGGCTGATGCCTTTTCACGTCAGCCTAGTCTAAGTCCTGCACGGGTCTCCTGTGCAGGCAGGAGCCGGGGCTCTGCTGTCTGATGAAGTTTACTTCGATCGCGGCCGTTTAACCCGTTAAATGCCGCCTTCAATAGCGACCGCGGCATTTAACTTTGTTTACAGAGGGAGTGCGCTCCCTTTGTCACCCATCGGCGGCCCGCGAATGAAATCGCGGGTCTCCGATGGGGTGTCATGGCAGCCGGGGGCTTGATAAAAGCCCCCAGGTCTGCCCTGGACATATTCCTGTTAGGACGCGCCGGAGGCACGTCCTAACAGATTGCCTGTCAGATTTACACTGACAGGCAATAATGCTCTGGTATACGAAGTAAAGAAAAACGCAAAAAACCATGGCGAAATTGCAATTTTTTTCCATTGCCCCCCCAAAAAGTCATAATAAAAATGAATCAATAAGTCCCATGCACCCCAAAACAGTACCATTCAAAACTACGTCTCGTCCCGCAGAAAACAATCAACCAAAAAATCACTACATTGATGGAAAAATAAAAAAATTACGGCTCTTGGAAAGCGACGATGCAAAAGCAAATAATTTTAGTTCAAAAGTGTTTTTATTGTGCAAAAGTCGTAAAACATAAAAAAAACTCTACATATGTGGTATCGCCGTAATCGTACCGACCCATAGAATAAAAGTAACATGTTATTTACGTCACACAGTGAACGGCGTCAATTTAAAAACGCATAGAACAATGGCGGAATTTCAGTTTTTTTTTATAATCCCCCCCAAAAAGGTTAATAAAAGTTAATATAAAAATAATAAGTATGTACCCAAAAATGGTGCTATTAAAAAGCACAACTAATCCCGCAAAAAACAAGTCCTCATACAGCTATGTAGACGAAAAAATAAAAAAGTTATAGCTCTTTGAATGCGACTATAGAAAAACAAATAAAATAGCTTGGTCATTAAGGCCTAAAATGGGCTGGTCACTAAGGGGTTAAACAGTTTAAAACAATACATGAACTGGAAAGAAGGGGAATTATGTATTGGTCTTCAAGGATAATTAGTATTGGAAAATTTGTTTTCCTTTGTATACTAGACCGTCAAACGGGAAATCTGATGGGGGAAGGACCCGTTAATATGGATAATTAGGTGTCATCTGTAAAAGCCATGAACATTAACAGGTATTATTGATTATTAGGCCATATTAGATTCTACCGATCATTTCATAGATTCTTTTACTATTAGTGGAACATTAATTCTTTTTTTAAGTTCAAACCTTTAGGAAACCTGGTTTTTAGTGTAAATATCCAGTATGCTTCACGTGATAAGATTTTATGTTTGATGTTCCCCCCTCTGGTTGGAGTTTTGACTTTTTTTCTGGTATATCATCTCAGACTTGTAATTGATCTATTATGGAAGGTTATGAAATGTTTTACAACATTGGAGATATTGGTGAGGTTAGGATTTCTTATATAGCCCAAATGTTCTAGTATCCTAGTTTTACATTTGCGGCTGGTGCAACCTACATACATTAGGTTGCATTACAAACACTCCACAATATATATCACTGCCTCACTGTTGCAATTAATGTAAGTTTGAATTGAAAAATTTGTATTGTTATCTGAATCTCTGAAGTTCTTAGTAGGCTTAGCATATGAACAGATTTTACATGGATGCGAGCCGCATTTAAAGAAACCCGTATATTGAAGCCATGTCAGTTTGGGAATGTTTGAGGAAAATATAGAAGGAGACAATAGATCACCTAAGGAAGGAGCTTTTCTGGATACAACACTGCAACCATCTTTCAAAATATCTGACAGAGCCTCGTCTTCCATTAGAATGGCTACATTTTTATGGACGATTTTCTTTATTTCATTAAACTGACTACTGTGTTGTAACACCAAAGTAGGTACGTTTAGACCAGTATCTTTATTATTAGGTTTTGCCTCTAGAAGTAGATCTCGGGGCTTTGTTTCTACAATGGAGGTTGCTCTTTTGAGGGTCCATTCTGCATACCCTCTTTTGCGTAGTCTCCTACAAATTTGCTGTTGTTCCACCCGGTAATTGGGGTCGTTACTACAATTTCTTTTTGCTCTGTACATTTCTCCCACTGGGATTGATGAGATGGTTTGTCTGGGGTGATCGCTTGTTGCATGCAAGATAGTGTTCCCTGAAATCAGCTTACGGTATGTTTTAGTGTTGATTATTTCCCCTGCATGTCCTTTGAGTTCTAGGTCCAGAAACTGGATAGTATCTTTTTGTGAAGAATAGGTAAATTTCAAGTTGAGTTGGTTATTAAGATAATTGATGAAATTTGGGATATCTGACATATTGCCTTCCCATATAAATAGCAGGTCGTCTATATACCTTGCATACCAGTTAATAGATCTGCCAAAAGGATTATCACTAGAAAAAATGAAAAGTTCCTCCCACAAGGCCATTACAAGATTAGCCAGAGAAGGGGAGAATTTAGCTCCCATTGATACTCACTTAAGTTGTAGGTAAAACAACCCATCGAACTGGAAGAAATTTTGTGTCATCAGGAAGACAAGGACCTCAAGTATATATGATTGTAGCTCATAGCTGTAAGTGCTGTGTTTAAAAAGATGATATTCTAGTGCCCTATGGGCTATTTCGTGTGGAATGCTGGTATAAAGTGAGGTCACATCACAGCTCAGCCATGCAAATTTATTTTCCCATCTTTTTTTGTGAAATGAGCATAAAACATCTCTGGTGTCACGTAAATGGCCCAGGGTTCTTAATGCAAGGGGTTGTAACAAGGAGTCTAGCCATTCAGATAGTTTTTCTGTGAATGATCCTATCCCTGACACTATGGGGCGCATAGGTGGGGGGGTTTATGCCTTTATGTGTCTTGGACAATGCGTGCATGATTGGAATTGAGGGACATTGGACCATAATATATTCTGCTTGCTTACTTGTTAATACGCCACTACCTAAACCATCGTTTATCAGTTTGTTGAGCTTTTTTTGAAACATAGTTGTTGGATTGCACGTTAGTTTTTTATATGTGTCTGTATCTGCTATGAGTTTCAAAATTTGGGTCTTATACATTTCCCTATCTAACACAGTGATACTGCCCCATTTTCCCGACATCTTAATAATGATATCCTTATTATTTTTTAACGATTTTATTTGCCATATTCAGCTCTTTAGAGATATTACAATTCTTATTACAACACTACGAATTTTTGGATAGTTGCTGGAGATCCTTTTCAATTGCCCATTGAAATCTGTCCATAGAGTCTGTCCTGGATGCCAGAGGATGGAAGCTTGGATTTTTTGTGACAAAGTCCGGGGAAAAATGAATATTTCTTGTAGGAAGTTCTGGGTTCAGACTCTCTAAGCATTGGATTGCCCTATGTTCCTCAAACGATAGTAATCTATGGTCGTGGATATTTGTATTGGGTTCTTTGAGATTATAATCTTCGGAGTCTGTTGTCATTTGGGAGCGTGTTGTAGAAATGCCTCTTTACTGTTAAATTCCTTACAAATCGATTAATGTCCAGAAGTGTGTTGAAAGTATTGAACGTACGATTAGGGGCAAAATTGAGGCCCAACGAAAGAACCTTGACTTGTGTGGAGTTAGTTCGGATGAGGAAAGGTTGATCACATTAATGCTGGGTGTGGGTTCCTGCGGTTCCGTAGGCGACGGTTTTGTTCCTGGTCTGTTTGGGTGATGTTTCCTACCGCCCCTCCTTTCCCATTTTTTTACTTCCTTGACTTGCTGACTGATTGGTATCCTTGGGAATATAGGATCCTAGAGTTATCACTATCTGAGGCTTCATTTATTCCTTCGATTGAATCAGGTTCAGAGGAGCTAAAACTGACTCTGTTCAGACTGCTGCCGGATCTTCTCTCTTGTCTGCGATTTTTTAAGATGGGTCTGATTTTGTTGTGTACTTTGTCTCTTTTATTCCAATCATACACCTCCTTGTTTGCATAGTCCCTGAGGTCTCGTTGGAATTTATTTTTCTCAGTTTCAGCTATGGATTTATTTAATTTTTACAAGTGTAGAGAAGTACGTTGTTCCAGTATAGTAAAGTCGGGTGAGCTGGAGGAAGCATTAATTTGTTCTTTTAGAGCGGAAATGTCAGTTTCCAATTTCTGTCAATTTGGCCTCCTCTTGTCTGGTAATTAGTTCCATTAGTTTTATAGAACATTCTGTTAATATAAAATTCCAGTGTGTGCTGAATTCTTCAGAGTAGGTAAAAGTAGAACTTTTTCTTAAACGTAGACCCCTTGGGATCATTTGTTTTGTAATATAATTACGTAAAGTCGTCAGGTCCCACCATATCTTAGCCTCCTGTACTGATAGTTTCTCTAGATCATGGAACATTTCCTGTAATGCACGATCACCTCCTTCTGGAGTATCATAATTGCCAAACACTTGGGCGGCCATTTCCACTCTGGAACATCGTGTATCTTGAGACATGGTTATTACTTGTTGTATATATATATACAGTGAAGGAAATAAGTATTTGATCCCTTGCTGATTTTGTAAGTTTGCCCACTGTCAAAGACATGAACAGTCTAGAATTTTTAGGCTAGGTTAATTTTATCAGTGAGAGATAGATTATATTTAAAAAAAAAAACAGAAAATCACATTGTCAAAATTATATATATTTATTTGCATTGTGCACAGAGAAATAAGTATTTGATCCCCTACCAACCATTAAGAGTTCAGCCTTCTCCAGACCAGTTACATGCTCCAAATCAACTTGGTGCCTGCATTAAGACAGCTGTCTTAAATGGTCACCTGTATAAAAGACTACTGTCCACAGACTCAATTAAACAGTCTGACTCTAACCTCTACAACATGGGCAAGACCAAAGAGCTTTCTAAGGATGTCAGGGACAAGATCATAGACCTGCACAAGGCTGGAATGGGCTACAAAACCATAAATAAGACGCTGGGTGAGAAGGAGACAACTGTTGGTGCAATAATAAGAAAATGGAAGACATTCAAAATGACTTTCAATCGACATCGATCTGGGGCAACATGCAAAATCTCACCTCGTGGGGTATCCTTGATCCTGAGGAAGGTGAGAGCTCAGCCGAAAACTACACCGGGGGAACTTGTTAATGATCTCAAGGCAGCTGGGACCACAGTCACCAAGAAAACCATTGGTAACACATTACGCCGTAATGGATTAAAATCCTGCAGTGCCCGCAAGGTCCCCCTGCTCAAGAAGGCACATGTACAGGCCCGTCTGAAGTTTGCAAATGAACATCTGGATGATTCTGAGAGTGATTGGGAGAAGGTGCTGTGGTCAGATGAGACTAAAATTGAGCTCTTTGGCATTAACTCAACTCGCCGTGTTTGGAGGAAGAGAAATGCTGCCTATGACCCAAAGAACACCGTCCCCACTGTCAAGCATGGAGGTGGAAACATTATGTTTTGGGGATGTTTCTCTGCTTAGGGCACAGGACTACTTCACCGCATCAATGGGAGAATGGATGGAGCCATGTACCGTCAAATCCTGAGTGACAACCTCCTTCCCTCCACCAGGACATTAAAAATGGCTCGTGGCTGGGTCTTCCAGCACGACAATGACCCGAAACATACAGCCAAGGCAACAAAGGAATGGCTCAAAAAGAAGCACATTAAGGTCATGGATTGGCCTAGCCAGTCTCCAGACTTTAATCCCATCAAAAACTTATGGAGGGAGCTGAAGATCCGAGTTGCCAAGCGACAGCCTCGAAATCTTAATGATTTACAGATGATCTGCAAAGAGGAGTCGGCCAAAATTCCATCTAACATGTGTGCAAACCTCATCATCAACTACAAAAAACGTCTGACTGCTTTGCTTGCCAACAAGGGTTTTGCCACCAAGTATTAAGTCTTGTTTGCCAAATGGATCAAATACTTATTTCTCTGTGCACAATGCAAATAAATATATATAATTTTGACAATGAGATTTTCTGTTTTTTTTTATATAATCTATCTCTCACTGGTAAAATTAACCTAGCCTAAAAATTCTAGACTGTTCATGTCTTTGACAGTGGGCAAACTTACAAAATCAGCAAGGGATCAAATACTTATTTCCTTCACTGTATATATATATATAACCGAAATTCCAGTTAAGTTTTAAAAATTTGTATTTTAAAGCCAGAAGAAAAAATATATATATAAAGAAAAATTGTTGTACTTTAATAACTCTGTGAGTATATTAGTATGTTATAGAACTCTTTAACATTCGGGATATGGTCAAAATACAATTGTGCTTTTGTATTGTGAACCCTATATAACGGGCAGTAGGTGTGCACGGATGGATGCAGCCGTATAGCTATACAAACAAACAGTGGGAGGGATCCTCCAGCTCACCTTGATGCAAGTTTTAGACAGAAGAAAAATGGGCAAAAGTAGATGGTCCAGCGCAGTCAAGTTTAAAACAGAACGTAGTTCCAATTTTATTTGGATGGTTAAAACAAGATCATTCCCGAATGCAAGGGTGAAAATGTAGGTAAAGTGCCTACGCGTTTCAGATGTATACCACGTTCTTCCTCATGGCTTTAATGCTAACAACTATTTGTCAGAACGAGGTTTATATCCGTTGCCAACAGGTGAAAATTAGTGCTGTCACAGCAAGGTGGTGCTGTCCAGCAGAGTAGTGTTGAACTAAGGAGACGCCTATAGAACATCGGCAGTCTATAAATAAAAGCTATCCAGCACAGTGGAGCTGTCCATCAAAAGTGGTGCTGAAACAGAGAGCCGGTGATAGAACATCACTGCTCTAATAGTAAGTTGTGTACTTACAGCATTGTTTGATAGATAGTTATCAATGATAGGATGAGGGATAACAATGATCCAATTTTATCCATGAGTAGTGGATAGAGTATTAATGCTTATTTTTGTTTATTAGGCTGTCGGATATGAACCTCTGCAATACTCACATCGAGATATTAAAACATAAATAGACGCTAAAAAATACATCATTTAAACAGTTTAAGACAATACATGAACTGGAAAAAAGGGAATTATATACTGGTTTTTAAAGGTAATTGGTGTTGAAAAAAATCTTTGTATACTAAACCGCCATTTCATTAAAAAGGAATGTGATGGGGGAGGGACCCCTTGGTACGGACAGTTAGGTGTCATCTGTAAAAGCCGTGAGCATTGACAGGTATTATTAATTATTAGACCATATTAAATTCTGCCGATAATTTCATAGATTCTTTCACTAATAATGGAACATTAATTCTTTTTTTATCACAACTTTTTTTATTTTCACAATCCTGACCCTTATGTAGCGTCTCTGTGATATTTACAGCAAGGCAAGCGTAATCTCGTTTTAAATGACAGGTTACATCGTACAGGTCTTTACCACTTTGGAATTTTTCTCAGACCCTCTCTCTTTCTCCACCATTACATGATCCACTGAAACCAAATATCACAAATTCTCGTCTGTGGATCTTGTCCCCTATATTGGTGGACAGGTAAATTCCCAGAGGAGCCACACCACAGAATAATAAGCCACAAAAGGTTAATCTGTACAAACCATCTAGTCAGGCGGGGTATTAACGTACTGGCTTTACTGGCAGAGCTTATACTCCACCCTTTGCCACCCAAACAAGCCCAAGTTGTCCTTTAAAACAGAGAACAAATCCTCATCCGTCAACACATTTGTGCTTGACTACGCAGCCAAACATGAAGGTGACTCACCACTCACAGGAATCCTGGCATCACCCAAGGGTGCCTCCAAGATTGTTCCAGCAGCTGGACGACCAGTCTCTTGACCGTGATCAGCTGCAGATCCCAATGATGCAATAGGAGGCAGTCTTCGTCCGTATCCTATGACAACGGTCTCTCCCACCAGCAGCAAGGAGGGGGCAATAAACTCCTTTTGGAGTCTACACCTGTCTCACCACTGATGCTACCGACTGCCCTCCATAGTCTGCCTGTACATTATAATCACAGGACTGCTCCTCCCACCACACCTCGAGCCATCCATGCCCCTACTGCTTCCTCTGGGGTAGAGCAGAACCCTGCCTCATGGACCTGTTAGATGAGGGTGCAGTACAAGGACTGACTCCTCCTTCCTCTACACCAGCGCTGTCCCACATCCCTGGACCACTTTACTGCAAGCCGGGAACTTCCGGCCATGCCACATGCAGGGAAGGGGGGGGGGGGTGGAGGAACTATTTTTAGAGCATAACACTTCCCTCTAAAAAGCATGGGACAACAATAACAGTCCATAAGCTTTTGGAAAGGGCTCTTCAGCTCCTTTGCTTTGGGAAAATAGTTACTGCCAGACTCCAGCCATCCCTTAATAAGTGGATTTCCACGCCGTTGCATTCGCTCCACCACTGAGGACCCTGTGTGGTAACAATCCTGAATCTTTTTGGAGAACTGTTGCCTACTAGGCACAGGTAACCCTTTATAACGACTCAGAAAAAATAATTGTGTTAACCATTTAAGATTACATTGATAATAAACATTAATTTAAACTATATAAGCAATATACCCATAAGCTCCATAATTCCAGGCACCCAAGGGGCCTTACAATAGAATACACTTGTTATGCTACTTTTTACCATAAAATGGGGGTTTGCCATACAGCACAGGCAAGAGGGGGCATGTTATTTTGTTTCATTTTTGAGGGGTTAACCCGACGGAAACCTCAGACGGAATCCCTCAACGGAAGGGCAGCGGTGATGTGAACAGGTCCTTAGTGTCGTCTTTTTCTTTATTTTCTATTTGTACATTATACCTGAGATAAATAACTATGTCCCTAGTGTGTTATACATATTAGGCTGGGTTCACACTACCTATTTTCAGACGTAAACGAGGCGTATTATGCCTCGTTTTACGTCTGAAAATAGGGCTACAATACGTCGGCAAACATCTGCCCATTCATTTGAATGGGTTTGCCGACGTACTGTGCAGACGACCTGTTATTTACGCGTCGTCGTTTGACAGCTGTCAAACGACGACGCGTAAAAATACAGCCTTGTCAAAAGAAGTGCAGGACACTTCTTTGGACGTTTTTGGAGCTGTTTTCTCATAGACTCCAATGAAAACAGCTCCAAAAATGGACGTAAAAAACGCCGCGAAAACGGCGCGAAAAATGCCGCGAAAAATGCGAGTTGGTCAAAAAACGTCTGAAAAGCAGGGTCTGTTTTCCCTTGAAAACAGCTCTGGATTTTCAGACGTTTTTGGTCACTACGTGTGCACATACCCTTAGTGTCTATAACATGTATCAGGAACATATTATCACACCTTTGATTCTTTACAGATGACGGATCCCAGTGAGAAGAAGGAACGTGACATATAACCCTGTCAGCAGCAAGAAAGGAATCACAAGACAGGTAATTAATATTTATATTAATTACTGATAACACTCAGGCTAGATATGAGTTCTAGACCCGCAGAGGTGTGATAGTATCTTCCTGATACATCAGAATATATGTGTTTTTAACCGCTTCCCGACCGCCCACTGTATATTCACGTTGGCATTTGCTGGGCTCTGTGCAGTGCCGACGTGAATTCACGGTGGGTGTTAAAAGCGCGATCCGGGTGTCTCAGAGTAGCGCTGACACCCGGATCGCGCTGTTAACCCCTGCCTCTGGTCCTGGAGTCATGACCGGGACCTAATTGGTTCAGGTCCCAGTCATGTGATCGCAGGGAAAGCTTGTTGTAGCAACGAACTGGAAAGTTTGTTGCTACAACAAACTTTCCCGGGGACCGATTGCGGGTGCTTCAGTCGGTTATAAGGCAGAACCGGAGGCCATACAACGGCCCCTGGGTCTGCCATGCACAGCAGCCTATGAGAACCAGCCGGAGGCCGGTCCTCCTAAGCTTCCTGTCAGTGTGACTCTCAGCGTCACACTGACAGTTTATAATACGTTACACTACCTAGGTGGTGTAATGTATTATAGCAGCGATCAGTGCTGCCAGTCTTCAAGTAAAAAGTAAAAGTAATAAAAATGTTTTATAAAAGTGTAAAAACAAGTTATAAAAGTTACAAAAACAAAAAATGCTTTTTTTCCCTATAATAAGTCTTTTATTATAGGGAAAAAATTAAAATTTTAAAAAAAGTACACATATTTGCTATCACCGCGTTCATAACGACCAAAACTATAAAACGATAATATTATTTTTCCAGATCGGTGAACAGCGCAAAAAAAATAATTAAAAAACTATGTCAGAATCGCAATTTTTTTTGGTCATCAACCCTCCAAAAATATAGAATAAAAAGTGATCAAAAAGTCGCATGTACCCTAAAATAGTACCAATAAAAACGACAACCCGTCCCGCAAAAAACAAGCCCTTACACAGCTTTTTTGACTGAAACATAAAAAAGTTATGCCTCTCAGAATATGGTGACACAAAAAATAAATAATTTAATCGAAGAGTAATTTTATTGCGCAAATGCCACAAAACATAAAAAAACTATATACATCTAGTATCGCCGTAATCGTATCGACCCGCAGAATAAAGTAAAATTTCATTTATAGCGCACGGTGAAAAGTGTAAAAAAAAAGACAAAAAACATTGTCAGAATTGTTTTTTTGTCACTTTGCTTGCCAAAAAAAATCTAATTTAAAGTGATAAAAAAATCACATGTACCCTAAAATGGTACCAATGAAAACTACAGATTGTCCCGCAACAAATAAGTCCTCGCACGGCTCCGGTGAAGAAAAAATAAAAAAAAGTTCTGGCTCTCAGAATATAGCGACAGAAATTATGCAGTGTCCAAAAGCTGATAAGATCAGGCGCCATTTATCAATGCGACATTGGCCACATATCTGCGGATTATTATTTATGTACCAAATTATTATACCCTCTTATTATGTCCTGATGTACTCTGCCCAATTCACACATACCCCCACTTCATGAACTGAAATAAAAGCAAAACCCCAAACAGAACAGTTACCAAGCAAACTCTGCGCTCCAAAAGCCAAATGGCGCTCCCTCCCTTCTAAGCCCCACAGCGTGCCCAAACACCAGCTTACGTCCACATATATGATATTTTATATCTGGGAGAACCTGCTCAACATTGTATGAGGTACTTGTCTTTAGTGGCACAAACTGGGCACAACATATTGTGCGTTAAAATGGCATATCAGTGGAAAATTTAAATTTTCACTTTGCACCATCCGCTGCGCATTAACGCCTTCGCGCACCACGACTTAATAGCATGTCGTGGTGCGGGGGGTTATATATGGAGCGGGCTCATGCGCTGCGCCCGCGCCATATTCTGCAGGTGTCCACTGTGTATTACAGCTGACACCCGGGACTAATGGACAGGAACAGCGATCGCGCTGTTACAGGAGATTGTAAAAATGATATTATACTGCAATACATTAGTACTGCAGTGTATTGTACCAGCGACCTAATGATCGCTCGTTCCAGTCCCCTAAAGGGACTTTTGGGAGGTTTCCACTGTTTTGGTACCTCAGAGGCTTTGCAAATGCGACATGACACCCGAAAACCATTCCAGCTAAATTTGAGCTCCAAAAGTCAAATATTGTTCCTTCCCTTCTGAGTCTTGCCGTGGGTCCAAACAGCAATTTATTACCATATATGGCATATTGCTGTAATCAGGACAAATTGCTTTACAAATTTTGGGGTGATTTTTCTCCTTTATTCATTGTAAAAATTAAAAATTTCTATGTTTTTTCAGAAAAAAGTAGATTTTCATTTTCACGGCCTAATTCCACTAAATTCAGCAAAAAAACTGCGGGGTCAAAATGCTAACTATACCCCTAGAAACATTCCTTGAGGGGTGTAGTCTACAAAATGGGGTCACTTTTGGGGGGTTTACACCGTTTTGCTCCCTCAAACGCGACATGGCACTGAAAACCAATCCAGCAAAATCTGCGCTTCAAAATCCAAATGGCGCTCCCTCCCTTCTGAGCTCTGCCGTGGGTCCAAACAGCAGTTTAGTACCACATATGGGGTATTGCTGTAATCGGGAGAAGTAGCTTTACAAGTTTTGGAGTGCTTTTTATTCTTTATTCCTTGCAAATATCTTTTTTTTTTATATTTTTTCAGAAAAAAAGCAGATTTTCACTTTCACAGGCAAACTCCAATAAACATAGCAGAAGACATGTGTCAAGATGCTAACTATACCCCTAGATAAATTCCTTGAGGGGTGCAGTTTCCAAAACCGTGTCACTTTTGGGGGATTTCCACTGTTTTGGCACTACAAGACCTCTTCAAACCTGACATGGTGCCTAAAATATATTCTAAAAAAAGGAGGCCCCAAAATCCACTAGGTGCTCCTTTGCTTCTGAGGCCGGTATTTCAGTCCCTTTTCACACTAGGGCCACATGTGGGATATTTCTAAAAACTGCAGAATCTGGGCAATAAATATTGTGTTGCGTTTCTCTGGTAAAACCTTCTGTGTTACAGAAAAAAATGTATTACAAATAATTTGCAGCAAAAAAAAAACAATTTGTCAATTTCCCCTCTACATTGCTTTAATTCCTGTGAAATGCCTAAAGGGTTAAGAAACTTTCTGAATGCTGTTTTCAATACTTTGAGGGGTGTAGTTTTTAATATGGGTTATGGGGTCTATCTAGTACATAAGGCCCTCAAAGCCGTTTTAGAACGGAACTGGTCCCTGTAAAAATCGCCTTTTGAAATTTTGTTGAAAACGTGAGAAATTGCTGGTAAAGTACTAAGCCTTAATATCACTGTATAGTTAGATAGAAATCTAATTGTGCTCCCACAATATAAAGAAATTTAATTATAAGGTTCACTGAAATGACAACTGAGTAAAAAGATATCTTTAATAGTAACTAGTTTAAAAACAGGGGTAACACACCACTGTGACATAAGCCCCACCGTGAAAATTTAAAAAATGTATTAAACAAAAAAACACTGAGTTATTATGATACCTATATCTCTGTGTTTAAACGATATTTGTAGGAATCAGCATATACCCAGGGCACAACAGTAGTACAAGCCCTAATTGAAGCATAGGTGTCCGACAAAATCGGATCTCCTAACGCTGGGTGTAACACAATATAATTGTCCCCAATGCACACATTCCATAGACATTAAACGACCCTACGCGTTTCAGATACTCATCCTCAGGGGTCCGTATCTTGGTAACTCTGGCCTCATCACCAGCGATATTAGTATTCAACAGCGGATATTACGCTGTGCGTCACGGGAAGATGCACGTATCGATGTCAACGGCATACTTCATTGCAGGCGCTAGGTTACTATAAACGCTAAACTCCACCCATCGTATTCGGCGGCAACACATGAATTGACCAATCACAACACCCTCTCGATTCGTGACACCTGCCCATGTGACCCCCCGCCGTCAGCTGACAGCCAGGGGTCATCATCGGCCGCATCAAGCCGAACGCGCAGGCGCAGTGGAAGCCAAGGACGTATCGCCCGGACTGCCAAACACGAGGAGGTAAGCGCTAAAAGATAATGTGTTAGAAGTATATCTTGCGGGACAGTAAAACACCGCAAGTGGGCAGCCTCACAAAGCAACTCAAGAGTAAATAAACACATATGAGGTGAACGAAGTTGCTGAAGTCCCTTCCTTAGAAAAACTGACAAAACGATCTCTTTATGTGTTGGCTGATCAGTGTAGCCATCTCAAATAAGTAATGCAAAATGCAGATAAACACTCACCCATCCCAAGGTAAATCACCTATAGGGGGATGGTATCACACATTTAGATAAAACATGTATAATTAGTCTGCTCATTCAAACCTGCTGGTTGTATACATTCCAGTCTATGGATCCATTGCGCTTCCTTCCGTAAAATCAGGTTGTCCCAGTCCCCTCCTCTTTTGGGGGGTCTGACGAGTTCAATTGCTTGAAACTTTAACACTGCTGCCTGGCCTTGGTGTTTAGCATGCACGTGCTTGGATATTGGGGTGTCCCTACCATGGATAATATCTCCAACATGCTCCCTAATACGACGACGAAATTGTCGTGCTGTTTTACCCACATAATTTAGGGGGCATGGGCATGTAATTAGGTAAACTACTCCTGCTGTCTTGCAATTGACATAATCCCGAATATTGTATTGTTTCTGTGTGACAACACTGGTAAAACTGTTCCCTTTAAGAATGAAATCACAGGCTTTACAGCTACCACATCTGAAAGTGCCTGGTATTTGTCTATCCAGCCATGTATCCCTAGGTGAAATGGGGTCGAAACAGCTGTGCATGACTCTGTCCCTTATATTTTTCCCTCTCCGATACGTGACAGATGGCCTCTGTGTGATCTGGTCTACTAAATCTATATCAGAACTGAGAATACGCCAATACCTATTCAGTATCTGCATAATGTCATTTTGTTTTGAGTCATAGGTGCCTATGAGTCTGGTAACTTGTTCTTCTTTCCGTTTTTTAGGGACCAGGAGACATTGCCTATCTGCATCCCTTGCTCCCTCATAGGCCTTCCTAATGACACTCTCGGGGAAGCCTCTATCCTTCAATCTTGTTTTGAGTTCCTGGGCCTGGTACTCAAAATCACCCATAGAGCTACAATTCCTGCGTACTCTCATGAATTGGCCTTTCGGAATGCCACGTTTGAGGGAATAAGGATGACAGCTATTCCATTGCAAAAAACTATTAGTTGCTGTTTCTTTCCGATGTACCTTTGTGCGGATTGTACCTCCTTCCGTTTTTGTGATTTTCAAGTCTAAAAAAGACAGTTCGTTCTCACTGATCTCACATGTAAACCTAAGTCCTACATCATTTTTGTTGAGGGCTGCTACGAACCTATGGAACTCATCTGCTGTAGAGTTCCAGAGAATCAGCACGTCATCAATATATCTAATCCATAATCCAACGGATGAAGTCCAATTGACAAATTTGTCCCCAAAAACAATTGTCTCCTCCCACCAGCCAAGAAATAAATTTGCATAGGTGGGAGCAGCAGGACTCCCCATTGCAGTACCACATTGCTGATGAAAGATCTTGTCTTCAAAAATAAATATATTTTTTTCAAGAACAAACTGTAATAACTGCAAAACAAATTGGTTATGGGCAGCAAACTGTGTACCTCTTGATCCCAAATAATACTCGATCGCTTTATAACCACATTTGTGAGGTATGGATGAATACAACGCCTCAACATCCAGACTAGCCAGGATTGTATCTTTCTCCAGAGAAATACCATCAATCTGTTTCAAGACATCCATGGTGTCACGTACATATGATGTAAGACTTAAGACAAAAGGGCGCAACACCTGATCAACATAAGTACTCACATTTTGTGTTAAATTATTAATGCCTGAAACAATGGGTCTGCCACGTAAGGGAGGATACCCTTTGTGGATTTTGGGCAGGCTATAAAAACACGCCATAACAGGAAATTGTGGGTACAGGAACCCAAACTCTGCTGCACTAATCAAGGATCTGCTCTTTGCATCACTCAGAATGCTCAGCAACTCCTTCTTGAATAGTGCTGTGGGGTTTTCTTTTAAAATGGTGTAACAGTTATGGTTAAACAATATGTCCTCACACATTTTTTTATAATCATCCCTACTCATGACCACAATGTTCCCACCTTTATCAGATGCTTTTAGAACGATGTTCTGTTTTTTCTCTAGAGTGGTCAGAGCTAGTCGTTCGGACCAAGACAAGTTGTTATCCATGCCCCTACTGTCCTGACTAAGATTTTTGATCTCATCTCCCACCATATCCACAAATAAATCCACATTGGTAAAATCTCCTATAGGTGGCAGCTTTCTACTCTTCATTTTTAGGTTGGTAAAGGGACCTAGACCTGGAGCTTTTCCAGATTCCTCTAATAACCCCTCCAAGGCTGCAAGGCCTTCCATATCAGACTCTTCCAACCCTAGTTCCATACATTTTTTTCTATTGTGGTGTTTGAAAAATTTGATCCATTTGAGTTTACGAGCAAATAAATTAAGATCTTTTATCCACGAGAAAGAGTCAAATTTAACTGTGGGGACAAAGGAAAGTCCTTTTTCTAATAATGTGTTCTCTGATGCACTCAAATTGTATTCAGATAGGTTAATAATTTGTAGCCTATCCATATTTTTTCCCTTCACTAATCCTTTTGTCCCCTCAGCATATAGCGGGAAATGGGAGGATTGTTGGCTAAAAAATTGTTGCCACTATTAGAAGAGGCTCTACCACGGCCTCTATTTCTACCTCTAGCTCCTCCCCTAAATTTTTGTTTCCCACCGCTACCACCGAAAAATGGGCCCACTCTTTCAGAGTCTGTGGTTTCACTCTCTGATGTGGAAGGGTCAGATTCCCTCGGCCCCCTATTGGTCTGTTGATATTGTTGTTGTTGTGTATGGACAAAATCATACGCTTTTTTCTCCCTAAATTCCTGTAGATCTCTCTGGAATTGGAAGTGTTTACGTTCCTTAAGATGATTGGTGAACCTCTCTAAAGTTTGTTGGAGGATTTTATCCCGTTTATCAAAACCAGGGGTATCTACCAAGGACTTGGCTGCCTCAATCTCTTTTTTAAGCTCAGCACTAATAGAGTCGAACTGAATTTTTTCTTCCTCTACCAAAATCTGCATCAGCCTAAGTGAACTCCCTGTAATCTCCTGTTCCCACCTTTCTTTTATATTAGCAGTTTTTAATCTTAATGCTGGGACAATGGGGACCCTGAGGCCTCTGGGAACTATCTTGTTCTTTAAATAGTTTTCCAGACTCTGGATCTCCCACCAACTCCTAGTATAATCTTTGTGCAATCTATTAAGGTTTTTAAAGGTAGATTTAAGAGACGCACCCTGAACTGTATACACCAGTTCACATTCAGAGAAAACGCTTTTAGCCTCACTCATCCACCCTTCTGTGTTTAAATCTGAGAGTGCAAAGGCTGCCATACCCAGATAAAACGAAATTCTTGACTGTATAAATTAAATATAATATCACTGTATAGTTAGATAGAAATCTAATTGTGCTCCCACAATATAAAGAAATTTAATTATAAGGTTCACTGAAATGACAACTGAGTAAAAAGATATCTTTAATAGTAACTAGTTTAAAAACAGGGGTAACACACCACTGTGACATAAGCCCCACCGTGAAAATTTAAAAAATTTATTAAACAAAAAAACACTGAGTTATTATGATACCTATATCTCTGTGTTTAAACGATATTTGTAGGAATCAGCATATACCCAGGGCACAACAGTAGTACAAGCCCTAATTGAAGCATAGGTGTCCGACAAAATCGGATCTCCTAACGCTGGGTGTAACACAATATAATTGTCCCCAATGCACACATTCCATAGACATTAAACGACCCTACGCGTTTCAGATACTCATCCTCAGGGGTCCGTATCTTGGTAACTCTGGCCTCATCACCAGCGATATTAGTATTCAACAGCGGATATTACGCTGTGCGTCACGGGAAGATGCACGTATCGATGTCAACGGCATACTTCATTGCAGGCGCTAGGTTACTATAAACGCTAAACTCCACCCATCGTATTCGGCGGCAACACATGAATTGACCAATCACAACACCCTCTCGATTCGTGACACCTGCCCATGTGACCCCCCGCCGTCAGCTGACAGCCAGGGGTCATCATCGGCCGCATCAAGCCGAACGCGCAGGCGCAGTGGAAGCCAAGGACGTATCGCCCGGACTGCCAAACACGAGGAGGTAAGCGCTAAAAGATAATGTGTTAGAAGTATATCTTGCGGGACAGTAAAACACCGCAAGTGGGCAGCCTCACAAAGCAACTCAAGAGTAAATAAACACATATGAGGTGAACGAAGTTGCTGAAGTCCCTTCCTTAGAAAAACTGACAAAACGATCTCTTTATGTGTTGGCTGATCAGTGTAGCCATCTCAAATAAGTAATGCAAAATGCAGATAAACACTCACCCATCCCAAGGTAAATCACCTATAGGGGGATGGTATCACACATTTAGATAAAACATGTATAATTAGTCTGCTCATTTAAACCTGCTGGTTGTATACATTCCAGTCTATGGATCCATTGCGCTTCCTTCCGTAAAATCAGGTTGTCCCAGTCCCCTCCTCTTTTGGGGGGTCTGACGAGTTCAATTGCTTGAAACTTTAACACTGCTGCCTGGCCTTGGTGTTTAGCATGCACGTGCTTGGATATTGGGGTGTCCCTACCATGGATAATATCTCCAACATGCTCCCTAATACGACGACGAAATTGTCGTGCTGTTTTACCCACATAATTTAGGGGGCATGGGCATGTAATTAGGTAAACTACTCCTGCTGTCTTGCAATTGACATAATCCCGAATATTGTATTGTTTCTGTGTGACAACACTGGTAAAACTGTTCCCTTTAAGAATGAAATCACAGGCTTTACAGCTACCACATCTGAAAGTGCCTGGTATTTGTCTATCCAGCCATGTATCCCTAGGTGAAATGGGGTCGAAACAGCTGTGCATGACTCTGTCCCTTATATTTTTCCCTCTCCGATACGTGACAGATGGCCTCTGTGTGATCTGGTCTACTAAATCTATATCAGAACTGAGAATACGCCAATACCTATTCAGTATCTGCATAATGTCATTTTGTTTTGAGTCATAGGTGCCTATGAGTCTGGTAACTTGTTCTTCTTTCCGTTTTTTAGGGACCAGGAGACATTGCCTATCTGCATCCCTTGCTCCCTCATAGGCCTTCCTAATGACACTCTCGGGGAAGCCTCTATCCTTCAATCTTGTTTTGAGTTCCTGGGCCTGGTACTCAAAATCACCCATAGAGCTACAATTCCTGCGTACTCTCATGAATTGGCCTTTCGGAATGCCACGTTTGAGGGAATAAGGATGACAGCTATTCCATTGCAAAAAACTATTAGTTGCTGTTTCTTTCCGATGTACCTTTGTGCGGATTGTACCTCCTTCCGTTTTTGTGATTTTCAAGTCTAAAAAAGACAGTTCGTTCTCACTGATCTCACATGTAAACCTAAGTCCTACATCATTTTTGTTGAGGGCTGCTACGAACCTATGGAACTCATCTGCTGTAGAGTTCCAGAGAATCAGCACGTCATCAATATATCTAATCCATAATCCAACGGATGAAGTCCAATTGACAAATTTGTCCCCAAAAACAATTGTCTCCTCCCACCAGCCAAGAAATAAATTTGCATAGGTGGGAGCAGCAGGACTCCCCATTGCAGTACCACATTGCTGATGAAAGATCTTGTCTTCAAAAATAAATATATTTTTTTCAAGAACAAACTGTAATAACTGCAAAACAAATTGGTTATGGGCAGCAAACTGTGTACCTCTTGATCCCAAATAATACTCGATCGCTTTATAACCACATTTGTGAGGTATGGATGAATACAACGCCTCAACATCCAGACTAGCCAGGATTGTATCTTTCTCCAGAGAAATACCATCAATCTGTTTCAAGACATCCATGGTGTCACGTACATATGATGTAAGACTTAAGACAAAAGGGCGCAACACCTGATCAACATAAGTACTCACATTTTGTGTTAAATTATTAATGCCTGAAACAATGGGTCTGCCACGTAAGGGAGGATACCCTTTGTGGATTTTGGGCAGGCTATAAAAACACGCCATAACAGGAAATTGTGGGTACAGGAACCCAAACTCTGCTGCACTAATCAAGGATCTGCTCTTTGCATCACTCAGAATGCTCAGCAACTCCTTCTTGAATAGTGCTGTGGGGTTTTCTTTTAAAATGGTGTAACAGTTATGGTTAAACAATATGTCCTCACACATTTTTTTATAATCATCCCTACTCATGACCACAATGTTCCCACCTTTATCAGATGCTTTTAGAACGATGTTCTGTTTTTTCTCTAGAGTGGTCAGAGCTAGTCGTTCGGACCAAGACAAGTTGTTATCCATGCCCCTACTGTCCTGACTAAGATTTTTGATCTCATCTCCCACCATATCCACAAATAAATCCACATTGGTAAAATCTCCTATAGGTGGCAGCTTTCTACTCTTCATTTTTAGGTTGGTAAAGGGACCTAGACCTGGAGCTTTTCCAGATTCCTCTAATAACCCCTCCAAGGCTGCAAGGCCTTCCATATCAGACTCTTCCAACCCTAGTTCCATACATTTTTTTCTATTGTGGTGTTTGAAAAATTAGATCCTAGAAAGCCTTGTAACGTCCTAGAAAAATAAAATAATGTTCAAAAAACTATGCAAGTATAAAGTAGACATATGGAATATGTGAAATAGTAACTATTTTGTGTGGTATTACTATCTGTTTTACAAGCAGATACATTTAAAATTAGAAAAATCATAATTTTTGCAAATTTTCTCTAAATTTTGATGTTTTTCACAAATAAGCAATGAATTTATTGACCAAATTTTCCACTAATATAAAGTACAATATATCACAAGAAAACAATCTCAGAATCACTTGGATAGGCAAAAGCATTCCGGAGTTATTACCACATAAAGTAACACATGTCAGATTTGAAAAAATGGGGCTGGTCCTGAAGGCCAAAATGAGCTCGGTCTTGAAAGGGTTAACATGTATATCTTCTATAGACAATATCTAGTATAACACAACCATATCTCAGGTACAGAGGTGAGGAACATCTCTGTTCTTTACCCGCTGTTTTGTAGTCAGGACTCCCCTTTTATTTTTAATATCATTTTTAATAGCTATTCAGTCTTCGATTAACCGTTTCAGGACCAGGCTAAGTTTAATTTTTATGCTTTTGTTTTTTTACTTCCCGCCTTCCAAAAGTCATAACTCTTTTATTTTTTCGTTGACACAGCCATATGAGGGCTTAATTTTTAAAGGACAAATTTTACCATATCTCAGGTACAGAGGTGAGGAACATGTCTATTATTTTACCCTCTGTTCTCTAAAGTCAGAAATCCACCTTTTATTTCCAATAGAATATAATTGTTATGGTCCTTTTGACCATAAAATTTGGCATGAGGGGAGGCTAGTGAGGGCGAGTAATGTATTTGACCTTGCATTGTTACTGGCAGTATGATGACAAGATACCCATGTTTGATGCAGGTTTCTTTTAGGGTATGTTCACACGTAGTTAACAAAAACGTCTGAAAATCCAGAGCTGTTTTCAAGGGAAAACAGACCCTGCTTTTCAGACGTTTTTTTACCAACTCGCATTTTTCGCGGCGTTTTCACGCCGTTTTCGCGGCGTTTTTTACGTCCGTTTTTGGAGCTGTTTTCATTGGAGTCTATGAGAAAACAGCTCCAAAAACGTCCAAAGAAGTGTCCTGCACTTCTTTTGCCGAGGCAGTATTTTTACGCGTCGTCGTTTGACAGCTGTCAAACGCCGATGCGTAAATAACAGGTCGTCTGCACAGTACGTCGGCAAACCCATTCAAATGAATGGGCAGATGTTTGCCGACGTATTGTAGCCCTATTTTCAGACGTAAAACGAGGCATAATACGCCTCGTTTACGTCTGAAATTTGGCCGTGTGAACATACCCTTAGTAGGCCGGTAATGTTTGCAAAACGACTAAAAGGAAATACAAAAAACTGTTCTTAGCAGAGAGGCACAGTCACTTAAAATATTACACAAAATGGCGGCAATTTCAGGCAATGCAGGAAATGGGGTTTTACCAGCTTGGTTTCCTTGGGACAGAGCTCGGACTCTTCCCTGATACAGGGGTAACCCATCGTCTAAATAACAGGGAGGCTTCACGCAACTCCCACTTGTTACATCCAATGCTGCCTCTTTCACAGCAATCATCTGTGGGGAGGTTCTTATCTTATCCCTGGTTCTATGAAGCAGTGTCGAGCCCAAAACGAAAAGCCTCAGTAGCAGCTCCAATACTAAAAGAATGAGAGCTGTAATCCAGATGTGAAAGGCCCAACCCTTGTACGCATTTCTTAAAGACAGCCTGAGGACGCACAGCAATGAAACGCAGAAAACAACACACTGGGCACGATTCCCCCTCATGAATTTTAGTCAAACAAATCTCAAAACCTTTTCCCTTCCTGTCAGTTTTTGAATGATACAACATTATTCTCAACACACTATCCTGAAAAAAACACATCGGTTACTTGATTACCGCCCTGCACCCGTTTTCAGGGACTAACCAATTCGCCAACCCTAAAAGCCCCATAGAAAGCCCAAGAGAAAGCCAATTGAAACAACAACCTCTCATAATCTGAATGGGATATCCTGTGCAACTGAGAAAATGTCCCTCCAACATTGCAAAAGACACCAGCCCACGCTTACGCTTATCCTGCCCGACATGCCCTTTTTGAAAATTCTGCAGAGCCCGCCGTATCAAAAAATGCTTAGTAACATCCGTACAACCAATTAACTTAAAGAAAAAGGAAAGTGCCGCTACCGACTTAACAACAGAGGAAGCTGAAGATCCACTCTCCATAAGAGATAACAAAAAACAGAACATCCCCTCTAAGGCACTAAAATGACTCCTTTGACTACACCACGAATCCTCCAGCTGGAACCATCTCACCCAGATCTTGGTATAAGCATCCCACGTAGCAGGGGCCAGCGAACGCTTCGCCCACCATATCAGACGAGCCACACCACCCTCCAATGGTGCTCGGGGCAAGAAACTGGATCCCTCTCTGCCTCTGGAGCTAGCCAACGGAAACAATCCCACTGCAATCGAGATAAAGCATTTGTAATGTCATTGGAAACTCCAGGAACATGATGAGCCCTAAATAGAATGTTCCATCTCAAACACAGCAGGACCAACTGGCGTAGCACTGTGATCACCGGGGGGGGGGGGGGAATTGGCGGACAAACTATTAATAGCGCACACGACCGCCATGTTATCATAGTGAAAAACCACTGACCGATTGGACTAAAGCTGTCCCCAAATTTCCACCGCAACAAGAATGGGAAACAACTCCAGAAAACAAAGATTACCCGTCAAACCACACTCCCTCCACTCTACTGGCCAAGTACCAACACACCATTTTCCCTGAAAATACGTCCCGAAACCGATATAACTGGAAGCATCAGTAGACAATTGCATCTCCACATTCGAAACTCCCTCTGCAATCCATAATGACCTGCCGTTATATTCTACCAAAAAGGAATCCCAAACCCTCAAATCCGCCTTATGCACCTTGCCAAGGCGAATAAAATGGTGGGGACATCTAACTCCAGCAGTTGCTTGTGCTAAGCGCCTACAAAAAACACGGCCCATGGGCATAATTCTACAGGCAAAATTGAGTTTCCCCAATAATGATTGCAGGAGCCGCAGGGTGATTTTTATTCTCACCAGAGCCTCCTGCACCGTTGCCCGCAGATCAATAAGTTTTGCCTCTGGCAACCTACATTCCATTGCCTGGGAATCAATTTCAATTCCCTAAAAACAGATCGTTGTGGTTGGTCCTTCTGTTTTTTCAAACGCCAACGGAACCCCAAAGTCAACAAAAACATCTATCACTGCCCATAGCAATATTGCACACGACGGCCGAGCCGCAGGGCCCACACAAAAGAAGTCATCCAAATAATGAATAACTGCTTTAGAGCCGGCTCGTTCACGGACCACCCACTCCAAAAACGTGCTGAAGGCTTCGAAATAGGCACAAGAAATAGAGCACCCCATAGGAAGGCACCTATGAATATAAAAAAGGCCATCAAACGAGGACCCCAGCAAGTGCATGGATTCTGGGTGCACCGGCAAAAGGCGAAATGCAGACTCCACATCCACCTTAGCCATAAGCGCCCCCTGCCCCGCTGTCCTAACCTAACTAACCGCCTCATCAAATGACGTATAGGAAAGCCGCGTCAAAGACTCATCAATATCATCATTTACCGAAGAACCCTTCGGATAGGATAAATGATGTATAAGCCGAAATTTGCCCGCCTCCTTCTTGGGGACAACCCCCAGCGTGGAGACACGCAAATTGGAAATAGGAACATCAGAAAAGGGGCCTAACATTCTACCCAACAAAACTTCCTTCCACAACTTGTCTTGTACCACTTCTGGATGATCCCGCACCTAACACAGATTATTAGCCATCAAAACACCCACCCCCGGGGAGAACAGAATCCTTAATCCGTCCCCAAAACTGTTCACAGGTAACCCTTTATAACGACTCAGAAAAAATAATTGTGTTAACAATTTAAGATTACATTGATAATAACCATTAATTTAAACTATATAAACAATATACCCATAAGCTCCATAATTCCAGGCACCCAAGGGGCCTTACAATAGAATACACTTGTTATGCTACTTTTGACCATAAAATGGGGTTTTGCTATACAGTACAGGAAAGGGGGGGCATGTTATTTTGTTTCATTTTTGAGGAGTTAACCCGACGGAAACCTCAGACGGAATCCCTCAACGGAAGGGCAGCGGTGATGTAAACAGGTCCTTAGTGTCGTCTTTTTCTTTATTTTCTATTTGTACATTATACCTGAGATAAATAATTATGGCCCTAGTGTGTTATACATATAAGTGTCTATAACATGTATCAGGAACATATTATCACACCTTTGATTCTTTACAGATGACTGATCCCAGTGAGAAGAAGGAACATGACATATAATCCTGTCAGCAGAAAGAAAGGAATCACAAGACAGGTAATTAATATTTATATTAATTACTGATAACACTCAGGCTAGATATGAGTTCTAGACCCGCAGAGGTGTGATAGTATCTTCCTGGTACATCAGAATATATGTGTTTTTAACATGTATATCTTCTATAGACAATATCTAGTATAACACAACCATATCTCAGGTACAGAGGTGAGGAACATGTCTATTATTTTACCCTCTGTTCTCTAAAGTCAGAAATCCACCTTTTATTTCCAATAGAATATAATTGTTATGGTCCTTTTGACCATAAAATTTGGCATGAGGGGAGGCTAGTGAGGGCGAGTAATGTATTTGACCTTGCATTGTTACTGGCAGTATGATGACAAGAAACCCAGGTTTGATGCAGGTTTCTTTTAGTAGGCCGGTAATGTTTGCACGACCAAAAGGAAATACAAAAACTGTTCTTAGCAGAGAGGCACAGTCACTTAAAATAGTACACAAAATGGCGGCAATTTCAGGCAATGCAGGAAATGGGGTTTTACCAGCTTGGTTTCCTTGGGACAGAGCTCGGACTCTTCCCTGATACAGGGGTAACCCATCGTCTCAGCAACTAAATAACAGGGAGGCTTCACGCAACTTCCACTTGTTACATCCAATGCTGCCTCTTTCACAGCAATCATCTGTGGGGAGGTTCCTGCACTGCACCGCCACAGCAATGGGTACTCTCTGGCTTCAGGGCCTACTCAGCCCTGCTTGCACAATAGTTGCTGATTTATGGGTCGCAGCCCTTGCACCTGAACCCATTAGGTGGGAACAGTCGCCTTTTATCAAATTTAAAAACAGCCCCTTTGTGAGTTATTCAATGTTCCGACACTGATTACATGCCCATACTACACTGTTTTTGCACAATAAAGTAAATAATAAAGACAGTGCCCGAGCCGGTTTTCCCGGTGCCTGCAATAAACAGGGTCAGCCACCATTGTCTGAACAGTGTTACATAGCAGTGAGCTTTACTGACGTGAGCATCTGCACAGCTCAGAACATGTAAGCACAGGTCCTGTGACTAAAACAACACATAAAAATGCTTCCTGGCCACTAGGTGGCAGCATCGCAATGGAAGTATATATGCATATAGTGACCGCTCATCTCCTCTAGTCCCGACCTATAAAGGAAATACAGTGTTAAAATGCATAACACAAAAGCATTGAAAGAGACAGAAAAATCTATCTCTACATTACTCCATACGGCTCCTCTCGTGAATAGGGGAGACTCCCTTCAATACCTTTCATTGCCCCCTTGCCTTATTGGTGTCATTCCCGGCACCAGGAAAAATAAGCAACTAAAATAACTGAACAAAAACATAGATTCCTTTCACACAAATTGGGCCTTCTTCCGACAGTCTCTGAAGGCCCTCTTAGACTCAGTTCAGGCCCTCTTCAAAGTTACTTGGGCCTCAGGCTCAAAGCTTAGTAGTTACAGTCTCTCACAGGTGAGGCACATACTTAACAATTGCAGTCTCATACTCAAGGTCCCAGGACTCCCTTCTTTGTCTCAGTCTCATGCACAGCCTCTTGTCTTTCTCTTGCTGGGAGACTCCTCTCTACCCGCCTCTTGAACGCTTCCTTGTGGCGCATTACAGCTACTGAAATGCAGCCTTTCCTGGCTCCACAGCCTCTTGCTGGAGCTAGTCATCTTTCTTGAGGGAAAGGTGCACTTGGCAAGAGCGTACTCATGACGGTACAAGGGCGACAAGGGGCCACACAAACACTCTCCTATCTAATAAATATACAACGACACAATTAAAATTGGAAGGTGCTTGTCACAGCTTTATTGAATGTTTTCTTTTACAGAACCTGAGATAATATAAAAACAAGTATAAACATAATTAACATATTAAGATTATGTGGCTAAGTCCTTGACAACCTCCAAAACATAAATAAAGCAATACCCTTAAACCACTAGCCGTGACCATATAAGCTACAGTGGCGTCACCACGGGTATGCTAAAGCACCACGCTTCCCAGGGTCCGCCCCTTAGAGAAGCCCAAATCCATAGCTTTAAAATAAAACCAATATATTGTGTCAAAGACAGCAATATATAAAAACATAAATAGTGTTGCCAAGGACCCGCCACAGCATGAAAACTTGACTCCTTAAATTTTCATGCTCCGCCACACTTGAAAACCCAACTCCAGGCCTTCTTGGAGGCCAAAATTTAAAACATCCAGGCCCACATCTGTTAAGTGAACCCCATCCTTTCCAATGTACGCGCCCCGATCCTCCAACAGTGGGTGACGAACTACCAACCCACCATTGAGGCGAACAAACTTGGCCACTGTCTTATTAATCTTATCCCTGGTTCTATTCAGCGCCGACAATGACTGCGCATTGCGCCATTTTACCCGCTGTACAATTTCGGACCATATAATCAAAAGCCCAGGATGGGCGTCTAAAAAACATAAGAAGTCCCTCTTAATGTTCCTAATGAGGTTCCGCATGGGATAACTCCCGATGTCATTACCCCCAGCATGAATTATCAAAATATCAGGTAGACCCCAGGACCTAACCGCATCCTGAAACAAAGGCCTTACCTGATCCCAGGTCAGGCCACGAACTCCGAACCAGTGTACCTCCACCTCATCCTTATCTAAATCCAAATACCTACCATTCGGACGCACACGGGCACGCCTTTCAGCCCAGTAAATATAGGAATGGCCAAGAAGCCAAACCACACATTTTGCAGAACCTGAAAGCAACAGAAAATTAGTGAAACAGAACAAGAATGACATCCCCACCCAAAATAAACCCAAGATAAAGAAATCAACATTCCAGCAAATGCGGCCTAACATAGGAACGAAAACGGCTGGACTCCCAGCGGCCAATCCTCTTAACTGAAGCAGTGTCGAGCCCAAAACAAGAAACCTCAGTAGCGGCTCCAATCCTAAAAGAATGTGAGCTGTAATCCAGATGTGAAAGGCCCAAACCTTGTACGCATTTCTTAAAGACAGCAATAAATTGATATCTGGACAATGCTGACCCATCCGCATGCACCAGCAAAGAGGAAGAACCCTGAGGACACATAGCCATGAAACGCAGAAAACACCCCACTGGGCACGATTCCCCCTCATGAATTTTGGTCAAACAAATCTCAAAACCTTTTCCCTTCCTGTCAGTTTTGGAATGATACAACATTATTCTCAACACACCATCCCGAAAAACCACATCGGTTAAATGAATACCGCCCTGCCCCCTTTTTGAGGGACTAGCCAATTCGCCAACCCGAAAAGCCCCATAGAAAGCCCAAGAAAAAGCCAATTGAAACAACAACCTGTTAAGGATCTGCCAGGCACAGCTTCTGTATCCACGCCCATAGGTAATCAGTCTGCACCTGCTTCTATGTCTGTGAGACTGGCCACAGCCTGGCCAGACGGAGCTAGCTCCCACCCTCTGTCTATTTATACCTGCCTTTCCTGTTCCTCCTTGCTTGTGATTCTTCTCATTTTGTTTCCTGGCCCTGCTGCAGCTTCTTGCACCATTTAACCCTGCTTCATATTGACCCTGGCTTACTGACTACTCTCCTGCTCTGCGTTTGGTACCTCGTACACTCCTGGTTTGACTCGGCTTGTTCACTACTCTCCTGCTCTGCGTTTGGTACCTCGTACACTCCTGGTTTGACTCGGCTCGTTCACCACTCTTGTTGCTCACGGTTTTGCCGTGGGCAACTGCCCCTTTTCCCTTGCTTCTGTGTACCCTTGTCTGTTTGTCTGTCGTGCACTTATTGAGCGTAGGGACCGTCAGTCGCCCAGTTGTACCCCGTCGCCTAGGGCGGGTCGTTGCAAGTAGGCAGGGACTGAGTGGCGGGTAGATTAGGGCTCACTTGTCTGTTTCCTTACCCCCATCATTACACAACCTCTCATAATCTGAATGGGATATCCTGCGCAACTGAGAAAAAAGTCCCTCCAACATTGCAAAAGACACGCTTATCCTTCCCGTCATGTCCTTTCTGAAAACCCTGCAGAGCACGCCGTGTCAAATAAATGCTTAGTAACATCCATACAACCAATTAACGTAAAGGAAAGTGCCGCTACTGACTTAACAACAGAGGAAACTGAATACCCACTCTCCATAAGAGATAACAAAAACAAAACATCCCCCTAAGGCACTAAACGGACTCCCTTGACTACACCACGAATCCTCCAGCCGGAACCATCTCACCCAGATCTTGTTATAAGCATCCGACGTAGCAGGGGCCAGCGAACATTTCGCCCACCATTTCAGACGAGCGACACCACCCTCCAAAGGTGTTCGGGGCAAGAAGCCGGATCCCTCTCCGCCTCTGGAGCTAGCCGACGGAAATGATCCCACTGCAACCGAGATAAAGCATCCGCAATGTCATTGGAAACACCGGGAACATGATGAGCCCTAAATAGAATGTTCCACCTCAAGCACAGTAGGACCAACTGGCGTAACACTGTGATCACCGGGGGGGAATTGGCGGACAAACTATTAATAGCGCACACGACTGCCATGTTATCACAGTGAAAAACCACTGACCGATAGGACAAAAGGTGTACCCAAATTTCCACCGCAACTAGAATGGGAAACAACTCCAGAAAACAAAGGTTACCTGTCAAACCACACTCCCTCCACCCTAGTGGCCAAGTACGAACACACCATTTCCCCTGAAAGTACGCTCTGAAACCGATAGAACCAGAAGCATCAGTACACAATTGTATCTCCACATTCGAAAGTCCCGCTGCAATCCATAATCATCTGCCGTTATATTCTACCAAAAAGGAAACCCAAACCCTCAAATCCGCCTTATGCTCCTTGCCAAGGCAAATAAAATGGTGGGGACTTCTAACACCAGCAGTTGCTTGCGCCAAGCGCCTACAAAAAAAAACCGACCCATAGGCATAATTCTATAGGCAAAATTAAGTTTCCCCATTAAAGATTGCAGGAGCCGCAGGGTGATTTTTGTTTTCACCAGAGCCTCCTGCACCGTTGCCCACAGATCAACAAGTTTTGCCTCCGGCAACCTACATTCCATTGCCTGGGAATCAATTTCATTTCCCAAAAAAAAGAGCGTCGTGGTTGGTCCCTCCGTTTTTTCAAACGCCAACGAAACCCCAAAGTCATCAAAAACATCAATCACAGCCTGTAAATATTGCACACGACGGCCGAGCCGCAGGGCCGACACAAAATAAGTCATCCAAATAATGAATCACTGCTTTAGAGCCGGCTCGTTCATGGACCACCCACTCCAAAAATGTGCTGAAGGCTTCGAAATAGGCACAAGAAATAGAGCACCCCATAGGAAGGCACCTATCAATATAAAAAAGGCCATCAAACGAGCACCCCAGCAAGTGCATGGATTCTGGGTGCACCGGCAAAAGGCGAAACGCAGACTCCACATCCACCTTAGCCATCAGCGCCCCCTGCCCCGCCGTCCTAACCAAACGAACCACCTCATCAAATGACGTATAGGAAACCCGCGTCAAAGACTCATCAATATCATCATTCACCGAAGAGCCCTTCGGATAAGATAAATGATGTATAAGCCGAAATTTTCCCGCCTCCTTCTTGGGGACAACCCCCAGCGTGGAGACACGCAAATTGGAAATAGGAACATTAGAAAAGGGGCCTAACATTCTACCCAACAAAACTTCCTTCCACAACTTGTCTTGTACCACTTCTGGATGATCCCGCACCGAACGCAGATTATTAGCCATCAAAACCCCCACCCCCGGGGAGAACAGAATCCTAAATCCATCCCCAAAACCGTTCAATAACAGCTGCGCCTTCTCCCTGTTGGGGTACATCTTTAGCCAAGGCGTCATAGCGTCCAGGTTCACTGGACTCACCCCCTTTAGCAGGACGATCCCCTGGCTTCGTCGTGCCTCCTCGTGCCCGCTTAAAACACTTGAAGACGGGGTGGTTACCACCCCTACACCTGGCACATTCGTGTCTATAGACACAATTAGTTCCCGATTTACAGGTGCTCTCGTTGTAGAGTCAGCAGACCCCTTTTTTTTAAAACTCCCAAATGAACCCGCTCATCTAGACCCGCCGAGTTAGGACTGAAAGGGTTATGCAAACCCGCGACTTCAACACGCCCCCTCCTGACCAGCCCCCTTTGGTGTAGTCATAAGGCGCATCCAAAGGCTTATGTCCTTATGATCCCACCACAGGGATGACTGAACCGCCATACGCTGACGAAACT
This sequence comes from Rhinoderma darwinii, assembly GCF_050947455.1. Lineage (NCBI taxonomy): Eukaryota > Metazoa > Chordata > Amphibia > Anura > Rhinodermatidae > Rhinoderma > Rhinoderma darwinii. The sequence goes on from NW_027464450.1 coordinate 2,231,975, forward strand.
GCTCGTCATATTTAAGCCAAGCAGTTCCCCCATACGTTCTATAAGCCTCCCAAATAGAATCTGGTAGCCTAATAATACGCTGAGCAGCAGCGCCATTGTGTGGTCAATGCAGGGAAATGCACACTATGTCTATTATATATTTTAGAAAGTTTGTTTGAAGCCCGATTGTGATACGCTAAACAGCAGCGCCATCGTGTGGTCAATGCTGAGAAATCTCACTAAATTGAATTTTCTACAGGTAGCCTAGTAATACGCTGAGCAGCAGCGCCATTTTGTGGTCAATGCAGGGAAATGCACACTATATCTATTATATATTTTAGAAAGTTTGGTTGAAGCCCGATTGTGATATGCTAAGCAGCAGCGCCATTGTGTGGTCAATGCTGAGAAATCTCACTAAATTGAATGTAAGGCAGGAAGCCTAGTGATACGCTGAGCAGCAGTGCCATCATGTGGTTAATGCTGGGTAATGCACACTAAATCTATATATTATATATTTTACAAAGTTTGTTTGAAGCCCGATTGTGATTCGCTAGGCAGCAGCGCCATCGTGTGGTCAATGCTGAGAAATCTCACTAAAGTGAATGTAATGCAGGCAGACTAGTGATATGCTGAGCAGCAGCGCCATCGTGTGGTCAATGCTGGGAAATGCACACTACATCTATATTATATATTTTAGGAAGTTTGTTTGAAGCCCGATTGTGATACGCTAAGCAGCAGCGCCATCGTGTGGTCAATGCTGAGAAATCTCACTAAATTGAATGTAAGGCAGGCAGCCTAGTAATATTCTGAGCAGCAGTGCCATCGTGTGGTCAATGCAGGAAATGCACACGATATCTATGTATTATATATTTTAGAACGTTTGTGTGTAGCCCGATTGTGATATGTTAAGCAGCAGCGCCATCGTGTGGTCAATGCTGAGAAATCTCACTAAATTTAATGTAAGGCAGGCAGCCTAGTGATACGCTGAGCAGCAGCGCCATCGTGTGGTCAATGTTGGGAAATGCGCTCTATATATTATATATTTGATAAAGTTTGCTTGAAGCCCGATTGGGATATGCTAAGCAGCATCGCCATCGTGTGGTCAATGTTGAGAAATCTCACTAAATTGAATGTAAGGCAGGCAGCCTAGTGATACGCTGGGCAGCAGTGCCATCGTGTGTTCAATGCAGGAAATGCACACGATATCTATGTATTATATATTTTAGAAAGTTTGTGTGAAGCCCGATTGTGATATGTTAAGCAGCAGCGCCATCGTGTGGTCAATGTTGGGAAATGCACACTACATCTATATTATATATTTTATAAAGTTTGTTTGAAGCCCGATTGTGAAACGCTAAGCAGCAGCACCATCGTGTGGTCAATGTTGGGAAATGCACACTACATCTATATTATATATCTTAGAAAGTTTGTTTGAAGCCCGATTGTGAAACGCTAAGCAGCAGTGCCATCGTGTGGTCAATGCTGAGAAATCTCACTAAATTTAATGTAAGGCAGGCAGCCTAGTGATACGCTGAGCAGCAACACCATAGTGTGGTCAATGCTGGGAAAAGTACACTATATCTATATATTATATATTTTAGAAAGTTTGTTTGAAGCCCGATTGTGATACGCTAAGCAGCAGCGCCATCGTGTGGTCAATGCTTAGAAATCTCACTAAATTGTATGTAATGCAAGCAGCCTAGTGATACGCTGAGCAGCAGCGCCATTGTGTGGTCAATGCTGAGAAATCTGACTAAATTGGATGTAATGCAGGCAGCCTAGTGATCCGCTGAACAGCAGCGCCATCGTGTGGTCAATGCACACTATATCTATATATTATATATTTTAGAAAGTTTGTTTGAAGCTCGATTGTGATACGCTAAGCAGCAGCGCCATCGTGTGGTCAATGCTGAGAAATCTCACTAAATTGAATGTAATGCGGGCAGCCTAGTGATACTCTGAGCAGCAGTGCCATCGTGTGGTCAATGCTGGGAAATGCACACTACATCTATATTATATATTTTAGGAAGTTTGTTTGAAGCCCGATTGTGATACGCTGAGCAGCAGCACCATCGTGTGGTCAATGTTGAGAAATTTCACTAAATTGAATGTAAGGCAGGCAGCCTAGTGATATGCTGAGCAGTAGCGCCATCGTGTGGTCAATGCTGCTAAATACACACTATATCTATATATTATATATTTGATAAAGTTTGATTGTAGCCCGATTGGGATATGCTAAGCAGCAGCGCCATCGTGTGGTCAATGTTGAGAAATCTCACTAAATTGAATGTAAGGCAGGCAGCCTATTGATACGCTGAGCAGCAGTGCCATCGTGTGGTCAATGCAGGAAATGCACACTATATCTATATTTTATATATTTTAGGAAGTTTGTGTGAAGCCCGATTGTGATACGCTAAGCAGCAGCGCCATCATATGGTCAATGCTGAGAAATCTCACTAAATTGAATGTAATGCAGGCAGCCTAGTGATACGCTAAGCAGCAGCGCCATCGTGTGGTCAATGCTGAGAAATCTCACTAAATTGAATGTAAGGCAGGCAGCCTAGTGATACGCTGGGCAGCAGCGCCATCGTGTGGTCAATGCTGGGAAATGCACACTATATCTATTTAATATATATTTTAGAAAGTTTGTTTGAAGCCCGATTGTGATACGCTAAGCAGCAGCGCCATCGTGTGGTCAATGCTGAGAAATCTCACTAAATTGAATGTAAGGCAGGCAGCCTAGTGATACGCTGGGCAGCAGCACCATCGTGTGGTCAATGCTGGGAAATGTACACTATATCTATATATTATATATTTTAGAAAGTTTGTTTGAAGCCCGATTGGGATATGCTAAGCAGCAGCGCCATCATGTGCTCAAGGCTGAGATGTCTCACTAAATTGAATGTAATGCAGGCAGCCTAGTGATACGCTGAGCAGCATCGCCATTGTGTGGTCAATGCTGGAAAATGCACACTATATCTATTATATATTTTAGAAAGTTTGTTTGAAGCCCGATTGTGATACGCTAAGCAGCAGCGCCATCGTGTGGTCAATGCTGAGAAATCTCACTAAATTTAATGTAAGGCAGGCAGCCTAGTGATACGCTGAGCAGCAGCGCCATCGTGTGGTCAATGCTGGGAAATGCACATTATATCTATATATTACATATTTTAGAAAGTTTGTTTGACGACCGATTGTTACATAGTTACATAGTTTGTACGGTTGAAAAAAGACACATGTCCATCAAGTTCAACCAATGGATGGGAAAGGGGAATTGGAATGGGAAAGGGGAAGTAAAAAAATTCTACACATAGGAGCTAATATTTTTTTGTTCTAGGAAATTATCTAACCCTTTTTTAAAGCCATCTACTGTCCCTGCTGTGACCAGCTCCTGCGGTAGTCTATTCAATAGATTCACAGTTCTCACAGTAAAGAAGGCTTGTCGCCTCTGCAGGTTGAACCTTTCTTTTTCCAGACGGAGGGAGTGCCCCCTTGTTTTTTGAGGGTGTTTTACATGGAATAGGATTTCACCATATTTTTTTGTATGTGCCATTCATATATTTATATAAGTTAATCATGTCCCCCCTTAGTCGTCTTTTCTCAAGGCTAAATAGGTTTATAGTTCTTTTTTTTTTTTTTTATTCTTTATTTTCATGGCTAACAGCCAAATTTTTTACAGTAAAAAAGAATACAGATACGCATACATAAGGGGGGGTGAAATACATGTACAAGGTTAGGAATGCATTGAATTGAGTGACATAACCAAAATTTAACCACGTGTAGCAACCTCGTCATTTCTAGAAAATACTGCTATATACTCCCCCCCCTGTGCACACAAGAGATGATACAAGACAAAATGAGGGAGGAAAAGATGAAGAATGGGCAAGGGGATGGAGGGGTAGCTGCTCCCCCCGGGACATCTCCGCTCCTCCAGACTGCGTCCAATATGGACTATTCACCAATGCCCGTCTGTCCCAGAATGTCTTTGTAGGAGTCGGAGTCCTGAAATATAATCCAAGGAGCCCAAGTGTGGCAGAATCTGGCATGATTATCATGAATGCTCGAGGTCAGGTCCTCCATGTGCATTATATCGTTGACCTTGGAGACCCAGAGGGACAGAGTGGGAGGAGAGGAATTCTTCCATCACAAGGGAATGCAGTGCTGCGCCGCCATCACTAGATAGTGAAGCAGGGAGAGTTTGTAGGTGTTTGCTGGGGTGTCACAGTGATGGAGGAGGAAGAAAGCCACATCCATAGTAAAGCTGGTATCAGTTACCTCGCAAATCACCTTTTTAACCCCATCCCAGAATTCTGAATGTGTGGAGGAGGGTACCATTGTCGAATCCACATCTCCAGCAGAGAGGTGATACGTTCGGAAAAATCAGATGCAGGCGAACCGGGGTCCTATACCAATGCGAGAGTAGTTTAAAACTAGCCTCTTGGTAGCTCGAGCTAATTGAGGTTTTATGGGCAAGAGAGAGAATACGAGAGCATTGGTTTGTGGTTAGGGTAATTCCCAGATCCGACTCCCATTCAGAAATGTAACCAGGCGCTGGGAGGTAAGGCGGGTTCAGGAGGAGGTGATAGATGGTGGACAATGAATGGCGAACCGGCTCAGAGCCAACGCACAAGTCTTCCAGTGGAGACCTAGGAGCTAGGAATAGCTCAGAGGGTGGTAAAGAGGAGTAGAAATGGCGGAGTTGAAATATGCGCCAGTAACCCAAAGGAAGGAGTTCAGGCATCTGTGTCAACTCCTCAAGGGAGAGCCACTCCGAATTCTTCAGAAAGTGCTCTGCCCTAAATACACCCAGCGCCGCCCAGGACTTGAACACCAAGTCACTCAGTCCCGAGGGAAAAGATGGGTTCCCCAGGATCGGAGACGTGGGGGAGCAGAGAGGCAGGAGGTGTGAACGGACCGCTGCAAGGGCACAACATCTGAGCGTGGGACCGATCGTGGGGTGATGATGTAGGGAAGTGAGAAGTCCGCGTTTCAGCCATGGAGATACTTCGAGAGGGACCGTCGAAAAGTTTTGTTCAATACCTACCCATGCCTTAAAAGGGGCGTGTCTACACCAATCCACTACGCGCACTAAGTGAGTTGCGTTGTAATACGCGCGAATGTCAGGAAGAGCCAGTCCTCCCGACACAGAAGCAAACGACTAAGGCGTGGATGCTTGCCATTAGAGACAAAAGATATTTGTATGGAGTTGATCGCTTTAAAGAATGATGGTGGCATTGCTATAGGAAGGGCCTGGAATAAGTAGAGTAGTCGAGGTAGGATATTCATTTTAAAAATAGTACATCGGCCCATCCACGTAAATGTGCCTCCCGACCACCTAGCACAGTCCGCCTTAATCTCAGTAAGAAACCTCGGAAAGTTAAAGTTAAATATTCCCTTTAAATCTGCCGGGATATACACTCCCAGGTACTTGAGCGCCACCGAGTTCCATTTAAAACTAAAGGATTGTTCTAGCGTAGATAGAATGGGGGCGGGGAGGGAGACATTCATGGCCTCTGATTTGGCAAAGTTTATTTTAAAATTGGAATGGCTGGAGAAGCGACGAAACTCCTGCATCAGATTCGGGAGAGAAGTGATTGGGTTGGTCAGGAAAAACAAAAGGTCGTCTGCATATGCTGCCACCTTATTGACATGGGAGCCCTCCCCTAGGCCCTGAATGTCCTGATTGGTACGAACATGCCTTAGAAACGGTTCCAAGGTCAGGATAAAAATCAGGGGAGAGAGTGGGCAGCCCTGGTGTGTCCCATTATGGATGGCAAATTCTTCCGAGAGAATGCCATTCACTCGGACCCTCGCCGAGGGGCAAGAATACAAAGACGTGATCCAACTCATCATCTGAGGGCCCAGGCCAAGTCGGAGAAGTGTTTCCTCCATGTATGTCCAATTGACTCTGTCAAAAGCTTTTTCAACGTCAGTTGACAAGAGCATCAGTGGAACCCGGGACAACTTAGCCTTATGTATAAGGTTGATCGCTTTTGTGGTGTTGTCTCGGGCCTCTCTGCCCACCATGAACCCCGCCTGGTCAAGATGAATGACCCCACTGAGCAACGGAGCCAAACACATTGCCAAAATCTTCGCGAAGAGTTTAATGTCTGTGTTGAGAAGCGAAATCGGCCTGTAGCTAGCACACTGAGAAGGGTCTTTCTCTGGTTTGGGAATCACAGCAATGTGGGCCCTGAGTGTGTCTGGTGGAACGCGAGCTGAGGAGGAGAAGGAGTTCAAGGATGCTAGAAAATGTTGGCTAAGGGTAGCGGTGTATTTTTTATAGTAGGGGAGTGTGAACCCGTCAGGTCCCGGGGCCTTACCATTAGCGAAGATCCTAAGTGCATCCGCTAGTTCTGGTGGAGAGATTGGAGCCTCCAATGCGCCTAGTATCTCCTCTGACAAAGAAGGCATACCTGAGTCTGCAATGTAGTTTTTGATACGTGTTTGGAAGTTGTTCGCCGTCGTGGCCGGATTGGTGGAATCTGTGTTATATAGGGAGGCATAAAAGTCGCGGAACTGTGAGGCTATGTCTAATGGCAAGTTAGCCCGAGTAGTGGGGGATGTTGCAATAAAGGGTACGTAGGTACGCGCTTGTTGAAGTCTCAGTGCTCTGGCCAGAGACCTGCTACATTTGTTCCCATATTCGTAGAAGTGGCGCTTGCATTTCGAGAGGGTAGCTTTGGCCTTAGACAATAATAGGATACGGAGCTCTTCTCGTTTCTGGAGTAACGCGACTTTACATGCTAATTCATGTGAACGCTTGTGAGTAGACTCTAAAACCCTAATTTCCGATAGAAGCCGAGCAGTGGTCTCCGCACGCTCCCTTTTTAATCGAGCCCCGTGTTTAATAAAGGTGCCACGTACAACACACTTGTGCGCCTCCCACAGTACCCGTGGGTTTGTGTCTGCAGGGGTATTGGCCGTGAAGTATTCTTCAAGTGTACGCTGCACGTCTGAAGAAACCAAGGAGTCATTAAGAAGCAACGGATTGAACTTCCACTGGGATTGGTGTAATATCGGGGCCTGCAATGTTAAGGATAGAGTGACAAGGGCATGATCTGAGAAAGAGATTGAGTCAATATCGACGGCCTGTAAAATTGGGAGTGAGCAATGCTTGACAAATATTAGATCGAGTCTGGAGTAAGTGTCATGGACGGATGAGTAAAAAGAAAAATCTTTATCACCCGGATGTAATAGGCGCCATGTGTCCACAAAATTATGCTCGTGGAACGCTCGTTTAATACGGCGCAGTTGGGAATGCGGGATTGACGATGTCCCCTTTGAGACATCCATGGTGGGCTCCAATGCGACATTGAAGTCACCTCCCAGGACAATGGTGCTCTCCCCAAACTCCTCTAGCTCATCCAAAAAGCCAAGCAGAGCTGAACCTTGACCCACATTGGGTAGGTAGAAGGAAGCAAAGGTGTAGATCTGCGAATTAATGCTGCCCTTGAGTAGTAGCATTCGCCCCATCCCATCACTGCGAGAGTCCAGAAATTCCCATGGAAGAGTACGAGACAGGAGGATACTCGACCCCTAGATTTCGGATCAGGAGAGAAACTATGATAGGCGTGTGGAAACCAAAGATTAGACATCTTAAAAGGTTTTTGTTCACTGAGGTGCGTTTCCTGTAGGAAAGCTACATGTAAGTGTCTACCTTTCAACATGTTGAGCAAAATGGATCGCTTCCCGGGACTATGCAACCTCTTGACATTCAACGAGCCTATCCGAAGGTCAGTCTGGGAGTGGCGGGCCATGTCCCCGATAGGTGATGAAAAAAATTTATAAAAAGAGGGGGGGGGAGGGAAGACAAAGAGGGGTAGGGGGAAAGACCAGAGAGAAAAAGGAAACTTGACAGAGAAAGAGAAAAGGACCCAAAGGCCGACACCCACGCGGCAAGAAAACCTGTGGAGAAAAGGTTAGTAACAAAACAGGAACAAGGAAAACCAAAGAGAAGTGGGGAGGGGACGACCCCATGCAGCGAGCAGCACAAAACGTTAAACAAAAACTCGTCCGATGTCCACCAAGAGGCGGGCAAGGGAGGACATAACATTGTATGTTACCTGGCCCTACAAAAAACACGGCCATATAAGCCAGCTGAACCCTTCACCTGAAAGACTGTGAGAAAAGAACACTGTAAACACAGAGCGACATTATCTGTAACCTAAGATATGAAGCATTAAACTCCTCCTATTTGGAGGACCCGGAAGACTAGTACGTCCTGTTATAAAAGGGTGAGGGGGGAGGTTGAGGAGGGGGGGGAGGAAAGAGGAGAAAGGGGGGGATAGGAGAGGGTATGAGGAGGAGGGGAAGGGGAAAGAGGGTGGAGAGAGGAAAGAGATAAGTGAGAGATTCATCAGAAAGAGCACTAATGCGACACTCAACAAGATACAGATAAAACAAATCGGATCACAAATTAGGTCTCAGGTAGTGAATGAAACCTTATGAGTAGTAATACTACTGCCTGTGACAACATCATGTGGCCTTGTGTAACAATACTAACAGGATATCGTACCACGAGCAACTTCCTGACAATTCACGAGGGGGAGAGAGGGGATGGAGGGGGTGCATGGGTCCGATACCAAAGACATCACTAAAATGCAAGGAAGGGATAAGGGGGGGGGGGTGAGGACCAGGAACAAAAGAAGGGTAAACTGTATGTCGGGTCATATCTGCAGTTCTGTGGCCATCTGTGGAATCTTCGGTGACAGCTCACTGTCCACGGAAGTCTCGGAAAGTCACGGAGGAAGTACCGGGACTGCTCACAAAGTTCCGTTGGAAAAGGCACTCCTCGGAGGAGCTGTCAGGACACCCTGTAACAAAAAAGAGACGCTAGGCGCTGTACAGAGCCCAGCGCTATAAACTGTAGATCAGGTATTGCCATGGAGATCTGAGGGTTCTTCAGAAGGTAATCTACGTCAGGCCTCAGGAGGTAGTAGCAGCGAAAGATCCAGCTGAGACCTTAATGACTCGAAGGCCTGTTGAGATGTTGGCTAGGGCACGGAGCGCGCCGGCGTTGCGATGGTTCCGGCCGGTCCAGTGCCAGCCAATCCGGGACCGGAAACGATTCGATCTGCAGGAAATTGAATAAGGCCTCCAAATCTGAGAAATGGCGCAAGAGGAAGGTGGCTGATTCTTTCCTGACGACCACGTGGAACGGGTGACCCCATCTATAAGTGGCTCCCCCAGCTTTGATCTTCTCTAGTAGTCGGTGCAGGAGACGCCGCATGTAGAGCGTGCGTGGGGAGACATCTGGCTATATCGTGACCCTGCATTCATCCACCGTAACCGGACCATGTGACCACGCGCCTTGAATGATTAAATCCTTGTCCGACTAGTAATGTAGTCTACACAGAACATCACGAGGGTTGGATGGGTCGTTCGGACCGGGTCGAGAAACCCTATGGACACGATCCAGTAAAAATGTCGCTTCCAACGGCCTATTAGTGACCGTACTAAAGATGGCAGTTATCCTGGCCGGAAGGTCATCTCTGGGACCCAGGTCTGGGAGGCCTTTCAGTCGGATATTGTTCCTACGACCCCTGTACTCTTGATCGTCCAATTGTAACGCCAGGGACTGTATATGTGTTCTGCTGGAAATGGCTGCCTGCTCCAGAGCTAGCACTCTGCTGTCAATATTGGAGACCGTTTGGTCCGTGTTGGCAATCCTAGTATCCACCCTATCCACTTCTTGTTGTAAGGCAGCGATGTCTTGTTGGTGGGATTGTTCAATTCTAGTCACCAGGGAATCTAAGTCCTGTCTGGTAGGGAGAGCTTGGATCAGTTCCCTGAGCAGGTGCAAATCTGCATGTAATGCAGGCTGGAAGGGTACTGAATCTGGGCTTCTGGGCAGGGACACGGTGGCTGGCTGAAGTACAGGTCCAAATAGGACAGGGGACACGTGCGGTACCTCATTCTTGCTGGCCCCAGGCTGTAGTGCGGTCGTCTGTCCCTGTGCTTGAGCTCCTGCTGCTGCGTGCTGAAGGCCTGTAGTTCTGCACGTGGCAGGATGCAGTGCCGGGTGCGCCATGACACCTGGGAGTTCCTGAGAAGCGGGCGCCGCTGATAAGAAGCGCTCCATGCTAGCACTCCGTGTCTGCAAGCTAGGTAAGGAGCGGGAGGGTGTAGTGCCTTGTCCCCTACGTTTTGCTGGCATCTCCTACCGGTTTCAGACGGGCTCAGGCTGCTATTAAGCACTCTGCTGCACGGAGCTCCCCCGAGATGTGTGCTTACTCCGCCATAGCTAAGCCCCGCCCCCCCAGGTTTAGTTCTTTTAATCTTTCCTCATAACTTAAATTCTCCATGCCCCTTATTAGCTTCGTTGCTCTTCTTTGTATTTTTTCCAACTCCAGGGCATCCTTTCTATGAACTGGAGCCCAGAACTGAACTGCATATTCTAGATGAGGCCTCACTAATGCTTTGTAAAGTGGTAATATTACATCCCTGTCCCGCGAGTCCATGCCTCTTTTGATACACGACAATATTTTGCTGGCCTTTGAAGCAGCTGATTGACACTGCATGCTGTTATTGAGTTTATGATTTACAAGTACACCCAGATCCTTCTCATCAAGTGACTCCCCCAGTGTAGCTCCCCCTAGGACATATGATGCATACAGGTTGTTCGTACCCAGGTGCATAACTTTACATTTATCTACATTAAACTTCATCTGCCAAGTGGACGCCCAAACACTTAGTTTGTTTAAATCCGCTTGCAATTCATGAACATCTTCCATAGACTGAACTATATTACATAGCTTGGTGTCATCTGCAAAAATAGAAATAGTGCTATTAATCCCATCCTCTATATCATTAATAAATAAGTTGAATAATAGTGGTCCCAGAACTGAACCCTGGGGTACACCACTTATAACCGGGGATCATTCAGAGTAGGAATCATTGACCACAACTCTCTGGATACGGTCCTTGAGCCAATTACAAACTATACTTTCTAAACCAATAGTCCTTAATTTACCCATTAGACGTCTATGGGGACAATGTCAAATGCCTTTGCAAAGTCCAAAAACACTATATCCACAGCGGCCCCTCTGTCTAGGCTTCTGTTTACCTCTTCATAAAAACAAATCAGGTTGGTTTGACAGCTTCTGTCCTTTGTAAAACCGTGCTGGCTGTTACTTATAATACTTTATTTTTTGTCACATAATCCTGTATATAGTCCCTCAATAGCCCCTCAAACATTTTCCCCACAATTGATGTTAAGCTTGCTGGTCTATAATTACCCGGCGAAGACCTAGAGCCCATTTTGAAAATAGGCATCACATTTGCCCTGCGCCAGTCCCTTGGCACTATACCAGTCATGAGAGACTCTCTAAATATTATGAAGAGGGGGACAGAAATAACTGAACTAAGCTCCTTAAGAACTCTAGGGTGTAACCCATCTGGTCCCGGGGCCTTGTGTACATTTATTTTATTTAATTTAGCTTGCACCATATCTACATTCATCCAATTCAGTATATCAACTGATATATTAACAGCACTGGCAGCGGCTACATCAGCTGCTCCTTCTTCTGTTGTATATACAGAGCGGAAGAACCCATTTAGTAACTCTGCCTTCTCTTGATCCCCTGTGACCAACTCCCCATTACCACAATCTAAGGGGATTGTGATACGCTAAGCAGCAGCGCCATTGTGTGGTCAATGCTGAGAAATCTCACTAAATTGAATGTAATGCAGGCAGCCTAGTGATACGCTGAGCAGCAGCGCCAACGTGTGGTCAATGCTGGGAAATGTGCACTATATATTATATATTTGAGAAAATTTGTTTGAAGCCCGATTGGGATATGCTAAGCAGCAGCGCCATCGTGTGGTCAATGTTGAGAAATCTCACTAAATTGAATGTAAGGCAGGCAGCCTAGTGATACGCTGGGCAGCAGTACCATCGTGTGGTCAATGCAGGAAATGCACACTATATCTATATATTATATATTTTAGAAAGTTTGTTTGAAGCCCGATTGTGATACGCTAAGCAGCAGCGCCATCGTGTGGTCAATGCTGAGAAATCTCACTAAATTTAATGTAAGGCAGGCAGCCTAGTGATACACTGAGCAGCAGCGCCATCGTGTGGTCAATGCAGGAGAAATGTACACGTATGCGATTCCGCTGCAAAAAAACAACTTATTAATAATTTTAATCTTATACTCACCTAGAATTCTGTTTCTTTTTCCGGGCCAACCTCCTGGGACGACGTTTCATCCCATGTGACCGCTGCAGTCAATCGCAGGCTGCAGCGGTCACATGGGATGAAACATCAACCCAGAGCTGCAGGATGTAGGAGGGAAGCGTCGCCATGGTAAGTATCCATTTTTTTTTCTGCTCAGTTTTCCGCAGCGGCCATTCCTGGCCGAAAAACTGCGGCACAGGGCAGTGCTTTTACACAGCGTATCTGCCTTGCGTGAACATACCCGTACAGTATATACATATAGTAGCTGCTGTCTTACAACGATACAGCTGCAAACCACGTCAACATGTTGCATTCCCACGAGTCAGCACAGTTTTCAAATGATTGTTAATGTCCATGGAGTTTTTTGCAGACATTAACAATCATTTAAAAACTGCACCTTTTGATAAAACTGCATGTGCTGCATGTTTTACCGGACAATGGTTTTTACGATCTGATTGTTTGCATTAACCCCTTCCCTCTTTAGCCACTTTTGACCTTCCTGACCGAGCCTCATTTTTCAAATCTGACATGTGTCACTTTATGTGGTAATAACTCCGGAATGCTTTCACCTATCCAAGCGATTCTGAGATTGTTTTCTCGTGACACATTGGACTTTAAGTTACTGGCAAAATTTGCTTGATATGTTCAGTATTTAATTGTGAAAAACACCAAAATTTAGCGAAAAATTGCAAAACTTAGCATTTTTCTCAATTTAAATGTATCTGCTTGTAAGACAGGCAGTTATAACACACAAAATTGTTGCTAACTAACATCCCCCATATGTCTACTTTAGTTTGGCATTGTTTTTTGAACATCCTTTTATTTTTCTATGACATCACAAGGCTTAGAACTTTAGCAGCAATTTCTCACATTTTCAAGAAAATTTCAAAAGGCCATTTTTACAGGGGCCAGTTCAGCAGTGAAGTGGCTTTGAGGGCCTTATATATTAGAAACCCCCAAAAATTCACCCCATTTTAAAAACTTCACCCCTCAAAGTATTCAAAACAGCATTTAGAAAATGTCTTAACCCTTTACACATGTCACAGGAATTAAAGCAAAGTAGAGGTGAAATGTACAAATTTCATATTTTTTGGCAGAAATAAATTTTTAGTACAATTTTTTTTATAACACAGAAGGTTTTACCAGAGAAATGCAACTCAATATTTGTTGACCAGTTTATGCAGTTTTAGGAAATATCCCACATGTGGCCCTAGCATGCTAATAGACTGAAGCATCGTCCTCAGAAGCAAAGGAACACCTAGTGGATTTTGGGGCCTTAAATAAATTTTAGGCACCATGTCAGGTTTGAAGGGCTCTTGCGGTGCCAAAGCAGTCAAAATCCCCCAAAAGTGACCCCATCTGGGAAACTACACACCTCAAGGAAATTATCTAGGGGTACAGTGAGCATTTTGACCGCACAGTTTTTTTACAGAAATTATTGGAAGTAGGACGTGAAAATTAAAATCAAAATTTTTTCAAATAAAATGTAGGTTTAGCGATTTTTTTTCTCATTTCCACAAGGACTAAAGGAGAATAAGCACCATAAAATTTGTAAAGCAATTTCTCCCGAGTAAAACAATACCCCACATGTGGTAATAAACGGTTGTTTGGAGACACGGCAAGGCTGAGAAGGGAAAGAGCGCTATTTGGCTTTTGGAGCTCAAGTTTAGCAGGAATGGTTTGCGGAGGCCATGTCACATTTACAAAGCCCCTGAGGGGACAAAACAGTGGAAACCCCCCACAAGTGACCCCATTTTGGAAACTACACCCATTGAGGAAATTATCTAGGGGTATAGTGAGCGTTTTGACCCAACATAATTTTTGCATAAATTATTGGAAGTAGGCCCTGAAAATGACAATCTAAATTTTTTCAAAGAAAATGAAGGTTTAGCTAATTTTTTCTCATTTCCACAAGGACTGAAGGAGAAAAAGCACCGTAAAATTTGTAAACCAATCTCTCCCGAGTAAAACAGTACCCCACATGTGGTAATAAACGGCTGTTTGGACACACGGCAGGGCTTCAAAGGGATGGAGTGCCATTTGGCTTTTGGAGTTCACATTTAGCAGGAATGGTTTGCGGAGGCCATGTCACATTTACAAAGTCCCTGAGGAGACAAAACAGTGGAAACCCCCACAAGTGACCCCATTTTGGAGACTACACCCATTGAGGAAATTATCTAGGGGTATAGTGAGCGATTTGACCCCACAGTTTTTTTGCAGAAATTATTGGAAGTAGGCCCTGAAAATAAAAATCAACATTTTTTCAAAGAAAATGTAGGTTTAGCTTATTTTTACTCATTTCCACAAGGACTGAAGGAGAAAAAGCACCACAAAATTTGTAAAGCAATTTCTCCCGAGTAAAACAATGCCCCACATGTGGTAATTAACGGCTGTTTGGAGACACGGCTTGGCTTAGAAGGGAAAGAGCGCTATTTGGCTTTTGGAGATCACATTGAGCAGGAATAGTTTGCGGCGGCCATGTCACATTTGCAAAGCCCCTGAGGGGAAAAAACAATGAAAACGCCCAAAAAGTGACACCATTTAGAAAACTACACTTCTTGAGGAATTTATCTAGGGGTGTAGTGAGCATTTTGACCCCACAGATGTTTCATAGAATTTATTAGAATTGGGCAGTGAAAATAAAAACAATCATTTTTCTTCAATAAGACGTAGCTTTAGCGCAAATTTTTTCATTTTCACAACAAATAAAGGAAAAAAAAGAACCCAACATTTGTAAAGCAATTTCTCCCGAGTACGGCAATACCCCATATGTGGTCATAAACTGCTGTTTGGGCACACGGCAGGGCTCAGAAGGGAAGGACCACCATTTGGAGTGCAGATGTTGCTGGATTGGTTTCTGGGCGCCTGTGGGCCCAAAACAGTGGAAACCCCCCAGAAGCGACCCAATTTTGGAAACTACACCCCTCAATGCATTTACCTAGGGGTGTAGTGAGCATGTTAACCCTGCAGGTGTTTTGTAGAAATTAGTGTGAACTCGATGTTGCAGAGTGAAAATGGGATTTTTTCCACAGATATGTGGACAATATGTGGTGCCCGGCTTGTGCCACCATAACAAGACAGCTCTCTAATTATTATGCTGGGTTTCCTGGTTTTAGAAACACCCTACATGTGGCCCTAATCTCTTGCCTGGACAGTCGAACAGGCTCAGGAGTGAAAGCGTACCATGTAAAATTGAGGCCTAATTTGGCGATTTACAAAGTATTGGTTCACAACTGCAGAGGCTCAGATGTGAAATAATAAAAATAAACCCCTGGGAAGTGACCCCATTATGGAAACTGCACCCCTCAATGCATTTATTAAGGGGTGTAGTGAGCATTTTCACCCCACAGGTCTTTTCCATAAATGAATGCGCTGTGGATGGTGCAAATTAAAAATTTATATTTTTCCCTAGATATGCCATTCAGTGGCAAATATGTCGTGCCCAGCTTATGCCACTGGAGACACACACCCCAAAAATTGCTAAAAGGGTTCTCCCGGGTATGACGGTGCCATATATGTGGAAGGAAACTGCTGTTTGGGGACGCTGTAGGGTTCAGATGGGAGGAAACGCCATTTGGCTTTTGGAGCGTGGATTTTGCTTGGTAGTAGTTTTGTTTAGAGTCTTACTGGTGTTTCCGTTTATAATGTAGGGCATATGTAAGCCGGGCGGAGTATATAAGGGGCATAGTCAGGTGGTATAATAATGGGGTAAAAAAAAACAATAAAATGATCCATAGATGTGTGTTACGCTGTGACACAATCATTTCTGCACAGGCTGGTGTCGCACTGATATATGGCGTCCTTTATTATCCCCCTTTTGATCCACACTCCGCGCCTTTGTAGTTTGGGGAATTTTGCTAGGAAGTGTTGTCCTGGTATAATACGGGCACCGTCGCTTCCAGCGGATATGTTTGGGCCCTCCCTTTCCTGGTTCCCTAATTTTAGGTCCTTGATAAATCGCCTCTTCAAACAGAAGAAATGTTCCCCTCGGGCTCAACTGCATATTTTTTTATTTCCTGACTTATTGGAGCCATAACTAATTTTATTTTTCATAGACGTAGTGGTATGAGGGCTGGTTTGTTGCGGGACGAGCTGTAGTTATTATTGGTACCATTTTGGGGTACATGCAACTTTTTGATCACCTTTTATCCTATTTTTTGGAAGGCCAGGTAAACAAAAAAACGCAATTCTGGCACAGCTTTTGTCTTTTTTTTTTTATACAGCGTTCACCATGCGTTATAAATTACATGTTAACTTTATTCTGCGGGTCAGTACGATTCCGGCGATACCTATTTTATAGGACTTTTTTATGTTTTACAACTTTTTGCACAATAAAATTACTTTTGTAAAAAGAATGTATTTTTTCTGTCGCCAAGTTGTGAGAACCATAACTTTTTTAATTTTTTTGTCGACGGAGGTGTATGAGGGCTTGTTTTTTGCGGGACGAGCTATAGTTTTTATAGGTACCATTTTTGGATACGTGCGACTTTTTGATCATTTTTTATTCTAACATTTGTAGGGCAAAGTGACAAAAAAACAGAAACTCTGGTAACGTTTTTTACATTTTTTTTTACGCTGTTCACCGTGTGCAATAAATAATATAATATTTTGATACCTCAGGTCGTTACGGTCGCGGCGATATCAAATACATATGTTTTATTATTATTTTTCAATAATAAAGGACTTGATAAGAGTAAAAGGGGGATTGTGTTTTATTTGATTACTTGAAACTTTTATTGTTTTCAAACTTTTATTATTTGCACTTTTTTTTACACTTTTTTATACTTTTTTTCTCAAGTCCCACTAGGGGACTTGAAGGTCCAACGGTCAGATTTTTTTTTTTCTAATACATTGCACTACCTATGTAGTGCAATGTATTAGATCTGTTAGTCATTCACTGACAGCAAGCCGATTAGGCTTCGCCTCCCGGCGGGGCCTAAATCGGCTTCCGTAATGGCAGAGCAGGAGACCATTGTGTCTCCTGTTGCCATAACAGTAGTCGCCAGTCCTGATTGCCTGTCAGGGCTGGCGATCTTCTAGTAACCGCTACGATGAAGCAATCGCTTTTGATTGCTGCATCGAAGGGGTTAATGGCAGGGATCGGAGCTAGCTCCGGTTCCTGCCGTTACAGGTGGATGTCAGCTGTACAGTACAGCTGACTTCCACCGCTGATGACGCCGGATCAGCTCCTGACCCGGCGCCATCTTGCCGGCAGCTACGGAAGCCGATCAGGCTCCGCCGCCGGGCGGATCTTGACCGGCTTCGGTGCTAGGCAGACCGGGAGGCCAGTATTAGGCCTCCGGTTGCCATTGCAGCCACCGTAACCCCGGCAATTTCATTACTGGGGTTCCGATGAGCTGCAAACACCTTAAGTGCAGCGATTTGAGCGCTGCACTTAAGGGGTTAATGGCGGGGATCGAAGCTAATTTCGGTCCCCGCCGTTACAGCCGGATGTCAGCTGTTAGATACAGCTGAGATCCGGTGATGATGGCACCGGCTCATCTTCTGAGCCGGTCCCAAACATTCGGCGTATATGTACGGCAAGATGCGGGAAGTCAATGCTTTCCATGACGTACATTTACGGCAAATGTCGGGAAGGGGTTAAAGGTTATGAACACCTTTTGAAACTTTTTTTTTTTAAAATGTCAGTCAGTGTGTTTTGTGCAACTTTATAATTAGTTTTTATTAAAAAATCTTTTTACTTTTTGAGATACAGCTGCTCTGTTACCTGTATACAGAGAAGCTGTATCCTACGCTGAATCCTGAACTTGTCAGGTCTGTGGGACTGATGGGTTCAGTGTCAGCGGGTCCTGTGTGTCCTGTGTGTCTGACATGCTGTATCCACCTGTAATACATCACATCTAAGTTAGATGTGATAGATTATAGGTGGATACAGTCGACTACTCTATTGATACCGCCAATAAAACGAAAACCTTGTGAAACGGAGACAAACAGAAACCATTAGCAACGGAAGCGTTACCATTGAAATGGTAACAGAATGCTATGGTTTCCGTTTGGTTTCCGTTCGTAGGTTCCCCTGACGGAAAGGTCTGACGGAACCCATGAACGGAACCACGATGCAGGTGAGAACGAAGCCTAATTATTACTGTATGATCTTTACAGATGGTGGAGGGTACTATTTTTTGGGGTATAAGCAACTCCCAGAATATGATTACCATAATTCTGGTCATACTGGAAGCTGCTAACCTGACTTTGCAAATGATCTCTGTACTGAAATGTATTTGTACTGAGCTTTGTTCTGGTCCTGTATTCATGTACTGAGCTTGGTTCTGGTGCTGTATATATCTAATGAGATTTGTTCTGGAACTGTACATATGTAATGAGCTTGGTTCTGGTTTTGTGTATAGAACTATATTGCTTGTAAAATGTACAAATGTTTTTATGCTCGGGTTACATAAAAAAAATTTGGAAAATAAATGACACGTCATTGATTGGTAGAGAAAACAAACATGGCGAGGGTGGAAGGAGATGTCGGGAAAGAGGTTGGGGGGGCGCCAAACTGAATCTTTGCCCCGGGTACTGGAGAACCTAGCTACGACCTCTGCTATGTGTGTTGTATGTATGTGTCTGTGTGTGTGTGTGTGTGTGTGTGTGTGTGTATGTTCCAGTGTGTGTGTGTGTGTATATGTGTACATATGTCTCTATGTTAGTGTATATATATTTATGCCTCTGTGTGTGTTTATATATGTGTGGGTATAGTCAGGGCCGTCGTCAGCACCCGGCGAACCCGGGCAAGTTCCAGGGCCCATTACCCTTGGGGGGGCCCACTCGGCCGCCGGGTGCTGTCGCTGCTGTCATCACGGCATCACTGTCCATATATGGACAGTCCGTGAAATTCATGGACAGTCCGTGAAATGAGAGGACTTTTGGCAACTGTCCGGAATAAAAAGAATGCGTCCGTCATTTCTATATTTTTTTGTTGTGCAAGGAGCTGCACATATGCCAGTTGTGGCTGCGTGATGACCTCTCATGTAGAACATTGTTAGCAGCCTTCCCAGCCTCCGCGCACCACGTCTGGTCTGTAGTACTAGCAGGGGCCTCCTACCCGCCAGAGAGGACAACGGAGAGGAGGAAATCCGACAGCGGAGAGAGTGCGGCTTGGCTGGGACCTGACAGGTGACACAGGAGAATCTATGCAGAGCAGGACGCTGGGCTGCCGTTACTTCAGCTTGTACTGCTGATATGTGAAGCCCCTGCCCGGTGGCTTGCTCTGTATCTAATTCACTGCCCAGCAGCTGTACAGGTCAGCAGCACCCGGCTCCTTCACTGTGTCTGCACCACTGACCTGCATAGCTGCTGCTGCTGCTAAAATGTCTACTAAACCCTGTACAGCCCAGTACTCCCTTGATAGCCCCTTCAGTTCCTAATCTCCCTCTGTACACCCCTCCCCCCAGCACTGGAGCACCACCCCGTGCTGAAGAAGTCAGAGGAGACAGAAGTTGCCGAAGAAGCAGTCTACAGGAAGGAGATAAGTGTCAATGTGTCTAAAGACAAAGAGGTGACTGGAGTGTGACTCAATGTATGTATGTATGTATGTATGTAGTGTGTGTGTAATGGCTCTATATGTGTGTGTATATGTAGTTTGTGTGTGTATGTAATATTTGTGCGAGTGCGTGTGTATATTTGTGTGCATTTTGTATATATATGTAGTGTGTGTAGTGTATGTGTGCAGTATGTATGTGTGCAATGTGTGTATATGTAGTATGTGGACAGTATGCATGTATGTATGTATGTATGTATGTATGCAGTATGTATGTGTGCAGTATGTATGTGTGCAGTGTGTATGTGTGCAGTGTGTATGTGTGCAGTGTGTATATGTGCATTGTGTGTATATGCAGTGTGTGGGCAGTATGTTTGTATGTGTGCAGTATGTATGTATGTATTTATTCAGTATGTATGTGTGCAGCATGTATGTATGTGTGTATGTATTTATTTATTCAGTGTGTATGTGTGAAGTATGGATGTGTGCAGTATATATGTGTGTATGTGTGCAGTATGTATGTTTATGTGCAGTATGTATATGTGTGCAGTATGTATATGTGCATTGTGTGTATTTGTAGTGCATGGGCAGTATTTATGTATGTGTGCAGTATATATATATGTGCAGTGTGAGTATATGTAGTGTGTGGGCAGTATGTGTGTGTGCAGTATGTATGTGTGCAGCATGTATGTATGTATGTATGTGTGCAGTATGTATGTATGTATGTATGTATGCAGTATGTATGTGTGCAGTATGTATGTGTGCAGTATGTATGTGTGCAGTGTGTATGTTTGCAGTGTGTATATGTGCATTGTGTGTATATGCAGTGTGTGGGCAGTATGTTTGTATGTGTGCAGTATGTATGTATGTATTCAGTATGTATGTGTGCAACATGTATGTATGTATGTATGTATGTATTCAGTGTGTCTGTGTGCAGTATGGATGTGTGCAGTATCTATGTGTGCAGTATGTATGTATGTATGTATGTATGTGCAGTATGTATGTGTAATATGGATATATGTATGTGTCCAGTATGTGTATGTGCAGTGTGTGCAGTATGTATGTGTGCAGTATGTGTATATGTAGCGTGTGGGCAGTATATATGTATGCATGTATGTCTGCAGTATGTATGTGTGTGCAGTATGTATGTATGCATGTGTGCAGTATGTATATGTGCAGTATGTATATAGGTATGTATGTGTGCAGTATGTATGTGTGTGTGTGCAGTATGTATGTGTGTGCAGTATGTATATGTGCAATATGTATGTATGTATGCGTGCAGTATGTGTAGTGTGTGCAGTATGTATGTGTGCAGTATGTATGTGTTCAGTGTGTATATATGTAGCGTGTGGGTAGTATATATGTATGCAGTGTGGGCAGTATGTATGTGTGCAGTATGTATGTGTGCAGTATGTATGTGTGTGTGCAGTATGTATGTGTGTGCAGTATGTATATGTGCAATATGTATGTATGTATGTATGGATGTATGTGTGCAGAATG
Source organism: Rhinoderma darwinii (assembly GCF_050947455.1). Taxonomy (NCBI): domain Eukaryota; kingdom Metazoa; phylum Chordata; class Amphibia; order Anura; family Rhinodermatidae; genus Rhinoderma; species Rhinoderma darwinii. The sequence continues at coordinate 2,253,136 of NW_027464450.1, forward strand.
TATGTGTGCAGTATGTATGTATGTATGTATGTGTGGAGTATGTATGTGTGTGTTTGCAGTATGTATGTGTGTGCAGTATGTATGTATGTATGTATGTATGTGTGCAGTATGTATGTGTGTGTGCAGTATGTATGTGTGTGCAGTATGTATATGTGCAATATGTATGTATGTATGTATGTATGTATGTATGTGTGCAGAATGTATGTGTGCAGTATGTATGTATGTATGTATGTATGTATGTATGTGTGGAGTATGTATGTGTGTGTTTGCAGTATGTATGTGTGTGCAGTATGTATGTATGTATGTATGTGTGCAGTATGTATGTGTGTGCAGTATGTACAGTGAAGGAAATAAGTATTTGATCCCTTGCTGATTTTGTAAGTTTGCCCACTGTCACAGACATGAACAGTCTAGAATTTTTAGGCTAGGATAATTTTACCAGTGAGAGATAGATTATATAAAAAAAAAAAAAAAACAGAAAATCACATTGTCAAAATTATATATATTTATTTGCATTGTGCACAGAGAAATAAGTATTTGATCCCTTTGGCAAACAAGACTTAATACTTGGTGGCAAAACCCTTGTTGGCAAGCACAGCAGTCAGACATTTTTAGTAGTTGATGATGATGGCCCACTCCTCTTTGCAGATCATCTGTAAATCATTAAGATTTTGAGGCTGTCGCTTGGCAACTCCGATCTTCAGCTCCCTCCATACGTTTTCGATGGGATTAAGGTCTGGAGACTGGCTAGGCTACTCCTTGACCTTAATGTGCTTCTTTTTGAGCCACTCCTTTGTTGCCTTGGCTGTATGTTTTGGGTCATTGTCGTGCTGGAAGACCCAGCCACGGGCCATTTTTAATGTCCTGGTGGAGGGAAGGAGGTTGTCACTCAGGATTTGACGGTACATGGCTCCATCCATTCTCCCATTGATGCGGTGAAGTAGTCCTGTGCCCTTAGCAGAGAAACACCCCCAAAACATAATGTTTCCACCTCCATGCTTGACAGTGGGGACGGTGTTCTTTGGGTCATAGGCAGCATTTCTCTTCCTCCAAACACGGCGAGTTGAGTTAATGCAAAAGAGCTCAATTTTAGTCTCATCTGACCACAGCACCTTCTCTCAATCACTCTCAGAATCATCCAGATGTTCATTTGCAAACTTCAGACGGGCCTGTACATGTGCCTTCTTGAGCAGGGGGACCTTGCGGGCACTGCAGGATTTTAATCCATTACGGCGTAATGTGTTACCAATGGTTTTCTTGGTGACTGTGGTCCCAGCTGCCTTGAGATCATGAACAAGTTCCCCCCGTGTAGTTTTCGGCTGAGCTCTCACCTTCCTCAGGATCAAGGATGCCCCACGAGGTGATATTTTGCATGGAGCCCCAGATCGATGTCGATTGACAGTCATTTTGTATGTCTTCCATTTTCTTACTATTGCACCAACAGTTGTCTCCTTCTCACCCAGCGTCTTACTTATGGTTTTGTAGCCCATTCCAGCCTTGTGCAGGTCTATGATCTTGTCCCTGACATCCTTAGAAAGCTCTTTGGCCTTGCCCATGTTGTAGAGGTTAGAGTCAGACTGATTAAATGAGTCTGTGGACAGGAGTCTTTTATACAGGTGACTATTTAAAGGCATGGTGTCGCCCCAAAAACATGTTTTTTTTTTTAAATGTAAACATTTAGTGTGTGGGTGATAAAACATTGTTCAAATTTTTTTTATTTTTTTCGCGAGTCAGGAAATATTATAAATTTTTTCAAATTTATAATACTACCCATTTTTGGTCACTAGATGGAGCTGTTTGGAGCTAGTTCCCAAAATTGCAGCATTGCAACATTGGGTTAAAAGCTATCGCTCTAGTGAGCGCTCAGCATCCCCCCCTCCTTTATCCTGGCTAGTGCCGGGATAAACGAGGGGTTTGAAAGGTTTAACCTCCTACACTGTGTGTCGCCATTTTTTGAGGTAACCCACAGTGTAGTAGGTTTACATGCAGTAGTAAACACACACAAACACTAACATACATTGAAATCGCTTACCTGCTCATGCCGCCGCGGCCCGTCCGCTCCCTTTGCTGCCGCTGTTCCATGTGCACTTGTCCGGAAGCCGCGACCGGAAGTAGTAATATTACTGTCCGGCCGCGACTTCCGGTCCACAGGAAAATGGCGCCGGACGGCGCCAATTTCGAATAGGACTGTGTGGGAGCGGCGCATGCGCAGTTCCCACACAGACGCCGTACACGGCAGTCAATGGGACGGGAGCCGTTCGCAGTCCCTATGGGACTGTGGCTGCCGTATTCCATGTCTGTGTGTGTCGTTAATCGACACACACAGAAATGGAACAAAAAATGGCAGCCCCCATAGGGAAGAAAAAGTGTGAAAAAAAGAAACAGTAAAACACAAACACACAAATGAAAATAAACGTTTATATTAAGGCACTAACATCTTTAACATATAAATAAAATATTTGTGATGACACTGTTCCTTTAAGACAGCTGTCTTTAATGCAGGCACCAAGTTGATTTGGAGCGTGTAACTGGTCTGGAGGAGGCTGAACTCTTAATGGTTGGTAGGGGATCAAATACTTATTTCTCTGTGCACAATGCAAATAAATATATATAATTTTGACTATGTGATTTTCTGTTTTCTTTTTTATATAATCTATCTCTCACTGGTAAAATTAACCTAGCCTAAAAATTCTAGACTGTTCATGTTTTTGACAGTGGGCAAACTTACAAAATCAGCAAGGGATCAAATACTTATTTCCTTCACTGTATATGTGCATTGTGTGTATCTGTAGTGTGTGGGCAGTATTTATGTATGTGTGCAGTATATATATGTGCAGTGTGTGTGCAGTATGTATGTGTGCAGTATGTATGTGTGCAGTGTGTGTATATGTAGCGTGTGGGCAGTATATATGTATGCAGTGTGGGCAGTATGTATGTATGTATGTGTGCGGTGTGTGAATATGTAACATGTGTGCATTATGTATAGGTATGTATGCAGTGTGTAGATGGTGTGTGCAGTATGTTTGTATGTATGTATGTATTAGAAACAGGGAGAGAACCTCCAGCTCACCGGTCTGCGTCTCCAGCAGCGTCACTCGGATCCCCGCGACGGCCCGTGCTAAGGAACAGCAATGTAGGAGAAAAAATTATCCAGCGCTGATAGTAATTTAAAAGGGAAATGAGAGTCCCATGTTTATTGAAGAAAGATCTTAAAATCGGAGGGGAGACGCAGTCCCAAGGTGCAAGTAGTCAGGGTAGATACCCAAGCCTACGTGTTTCGAACGCGATCTGCGTTCTTAATCATGGCATGTATGTAAGTATGTGTGCATTGTGTAGATGTAGTGTGTGCAGTATGTACACTACCATTCAAAAGTTTGGGGTCACCCAGACAATTTTGTGTTTTCCATGAAAACTCACACTTATATTTATCAAATGAGTTGCAAAATGACTAGAAAATATAGTCAAGACATTGACAAGGTTAGAAATAATGATTTTTATTTGAAGTAATAATTTTCTCCTTCAAACTTTGCTTTGTGGGAAAGGACACAGAGACATAAGAGACTTTCTACGCCAGTTTTCACACTTTTTAAGAAATGGGGCGTGGTAAAGGCAAAGGGGCTGTGATTAACCCCAGAAAACTGGCGTCAATTATAGTGAAAGTCTACGCCAGCTCCTCGCTAACATAGATTTCACTCCATGGGGCATAGCAAGGTAGAGGCCCGTGCTGGACCTCATACTTTGCCCCCCCCCCCCTTCATCTGACCAAACCCTGGCCTCCCATTGGACAGTTAAATTAAAAAAATATATATACACTACCGTTCAAAAGTTTAGGGTCACTTAGAAATTTCCTTATTTGCACAGTTTTTTTCAATGAAGATAACATTAAATTAATCAGAAATACACTCTATACATTGTTAATGTGGTAAATGACTATTCTAGCAGCAAACATCTGGTTTTTAATGCAATATCTACATAGGTGTATAGAGGCCCATTCCCAGCAACCATCACTCCAGTGTTCTAATGGTACATTGTGTTTGCTAACTGTGTTAGAAGGCTAATGGATGATTAGAAAACACTTGAAAACCCTTGTGCAATTATGTTAGCACCGCTGTAAACAGTTTTGCTGTTTAGAGGAGCTATAAAACTGACCTTCCTTTGAGCTAGTTGAGAATCTGGAGCATTACATTTGTGGGTTCGATTAAACTCTCCAAATGGCTAGAAAAAGAGAGCTTTCATGTGAAACTCGACAGTCTATTCTTGTTCTTAGAAATGAAGGCTATTCCATGCGAGAAATTGCCAAGAAACTGAAGATTTCCTACAACGGTGTGTATTACTCCCTTCAGAGGACAGCACAAACAGGCTCTAACCAGAGTAGAAAGACAAGTGGGAGGCCCCACTGCACAACTGAGCAACAAGACAAGTACATTAGAGTCTCTACTTTGAGAAATAGATGCCTCACATGTCCTCAACTGGCAGCTTCATTAAATAGTACCCGCAAAACGCCAGTGTCGACGTCTACAGTGACGAGGCGACTCCGGAATGCTGGTCTTCAGGGCAGAGTGGCAAAGAAAAAGCCATATCTGAGACTGGCTAATAAAAGGAAAAGATTAATATGGGCAAAAGCACACAGACATTGGACAGAGGAAGATTGGAAAAAAGTGTTATGGACAGACGAATCGAAGTTTGAGGTGTTTGGATCACACAGAAGAACATTTGTGAGACGCAGAACAACTGAAAAGATGCTGGAAGAGTGCCTGACGCCATCTGTCAAGCATGGCGGAGGTTATGTGATGGTCTGGGGTTGCTTTGGTGCTGGTAAAGTGGGAGATTTGTACAAGGTAAAAGGGATTTTGAATAAGGAAGGCTATCACTCCATTTTGCAACGCCATGCCATACCCTGTGGACAGCGCTTGATTGGAGCCAATTTCATCCTACAACAGGACAATGACCCAAAGCACACCTCCAAATTATGCAAGAACTATTTAGGGAAGAAGCAGGCAGCTGGTATTCTATCTGTAATGGAGTGGCCAGCGCAGTCATCAGATCTCAACCCCATAGAGCTGTTGTGGGAGCAGCTTGACAGTATGGTACGCAAGAAGTGCCCATCAAGCCAATCCAACTTGTGGGAGGGACTTCTGGAAGCATGGGGTGAAATTTCTCCCGATTACCTGAGCAAATTAACAGCTAGAATGCCAAAGGTCTGCAATGCTGTAATTGCTGCAAATGGAGCATTCTTTGACGAAAGCAAAGTTTGAAGGAGAAAATTATTATTTCAAATAAAAAACATTATTTCTAACCTTGTCAATGTCTTGACTATATTTTCTAGTCATTTTGCAACTCATTTGATAAATATAAGTGTGAGTTTTCATGGAAAACACAAAATTGTCTGGGTGACCCCAAACTTTTGAACGGTAGTGTAAGTGAATACAGTGCAGTGAAATTCAGTGACTCACAGGTGACATCTTCTCAGAATGGAGTCGTTCATGTTCTCTTTTCTTCTTCATCCGACCCAGAACACCATGTTGACTTCCAGTCTTCTTCATCTCAAATGCCCAAGCGCGAACCACAAGATATGTCATGAAAGTGTTGATGTAACCTGTATACCACGTTCACGTGACCCAATGTGCCACGTCACAGCTTATTCAAATCATGGAAGCGTTCAGTCTACATGACTACCGCCCGTCATGGTGCGCATACCTTAGATCAAAATTTCGACATATAACTAACTCTAAACCTCATAAGCTAATTTTCTTTAGCTATTATACTAGGATGTACAATTCTATATTAAAATATTATCATATTAGTCATGTGTCCTGCTATACCCACATCCAGCGATGGGTGGGATGGGTGAAACATAAAATAGTTTTCCATGAGTTTTGGACTGCGATGTGCTGCTGATCTCCCCTTTTGGGGGTAATATACAGGGAATATGGGGGTTATATAAGGGACTCCCATCATCCCTGTATATTCCAGCCATCATCCCCATATATAACCACCATTATCCGTGTATGAACCAGCCTACCATTATCTCAGTATAAAATCTCCATCACCCCTGTATATACCATTAGGGCGGGCACTGTCAGCTTGCTGTGGCGTGCGGGCATTGTGGCTAAAGAAGAAGTAAATGGGGTGGGCATTGAGGACACCGTGGACCAATAGGATGCCTGAAATGCCGGTATATGGGAGAAGTCCAGCAGAATCTGAAAATATGCCTCCTAATTGCTTAGGCTGGGTTCACACGACTTATTTTCAGACGTAAACGAGGCGTATTATGCCTCGTTTTACATCTGAAAATAAGGCTACAATACGTCGGCAAACATCTGCCCATTCATTTGAATGGGTTTGCCGACGTACTGTGCAGACAACCTGTCATTTACGCGTCGTCGTTTGACAGCTGTCAAACGACGACGCGTAAAAATACAGCCTCGTCAAAAGAAGTGCAGGGCACTTCTTTCAGACGTAATTTGAGCCGTTTCTTCATTGAACTCAATGAAGCACAGCTCAAAATTTACGGCTGTCAGAGAAGCCCCGCAAAATGCGAGGAGGAGCATTTACGTCTGAAACAAGGCAGCTGTTTTCTCCTGAAAACAGTCTGTCTTTTCAGACGTAAAAGCCAGCTATTGTGTGCACATACCCTTAAAGGCTATGTACACCTTTGCACAGGTTTTTTTTTAATTGCCTTGTATGTATTTTGTAAAATAAATCACATTTCTAATTGGTCTACCATTTGTCTTCTGTACCTGCAGTGTATTTCAGTTCATGGCCAGCTGCTGTATTCAGTTATCTCTCTAAGGCCCTGTTCACACCTGCGTTGGTGTGTTTCGTTGTTCTGCTCCATCAGTGGTGCAGAACAAAGGAATAACGTAAGCAACTGTTCCGTCGCACAACGGACACCGCCACCTGCCGACAGAACCCATTGACTTTAGTGGGTTCCATTGGCTTTCCGTCAGGCGGGGGACCGTGATTTTACCAGAGACAATAGTGCAGATGTGAACGAGGCCTTATCCGTCAGTCATCACCCTAATGGCAAACTGAGCAGCTCCTCCTTTGCAGGCTCATGAACAAGCATTTACTGTGGAATCTGCGCATGTGCATGGTCCTAATTACTGCATACCTCCTAACCGTCCCGGATATAGGGGGGTAGTCCAGGATTCTGGGCGCTGTTACGCTGTCCCAAGCGGCCGGTGGTATGTCTTGGTGTCAACTGTATCTGCGTCCTCAGGATGCAGATACAGTTTAATCCAATGCTAATGAAAGGGATCATCGGCTCCCTGCTTCTGTATTAGTACCACTCGCCGAGGAATTCCCGGGCACAGCGCTACTTTAAGTGCGGAGCCCCTTGTCTCACTATCCATATATGAACATTGACGTCGGGGACTACTCCTGGAACGGAATCCACTGCCTTTGCATTGCCGATGGTCTGGCCGGGGATTCCGCTCCTAGGCGGAACCCCTGATGTCACTTTCCATATATGTACAATTACATCAAGGGCTCCTCCTGGAGAGCAATCCTTGGCCACAGCGTGGCCGACGCTCTGGACAGAGATTCTGCTCCTATAGGGAATGCCTTACGTCACTGTCCATATATGGACAGTGACGGCAGGGGCTCCTCCTGGAGTGGAATCCCTGGGGGAGTGGCACCATCTACATGGGCACTGTGTGTGACACTATCTATATGGGCACTGGCACTTTATATGTGCGCACTGGTACTAGCGGTAGCTAAGGGGGCATTAAACTGTATGGGGGCAGCTATTTGTCATTATACTGTGTATGGGGTCCTATGGGAACATAACAATGAGTGGGCTGAACCGGGTATGTGTGGGCGGAGATTACTTAGATTAGATACTTGAAAGTTGGTAGGTATGTTTACTGGTGTGTGCTGGGGCAGAGCGAGTGTGCCTACTCCAAATTTGCAGCATAAGGCAATGAGGTTGCTTTACCACATGCCAATGCTGCAATTTTGGGAATTGCTCCCTCTAGTGACCAGCACATGGAAATGTTATAAATTAGAATCTGATTTATAATATTTCCTGACTTGTGAAAAAATTAAAAAATTAAAACAATGTTTAATCACTTATATACTAACTGTTTAACTGAAAAAAAAATAATAATTCCTAGCGACACATTCCCTTTAATACTGGCGTTTCATACACCAGTCCTATTAAACAGTTTGCTGGAGTAAGATGCAACACATTTATTAACAGGCGAACGACTCTTAATAAATGTGTCGCATCTTTTAGCTGCAACGCGGCCTGTCAACAGTACTTTCTATGTGCCGTGGCCTGCTGTACATTTAAAGTACATTTTTAAAATGTATTTTATTGTCTGATTGGGGGGGCATACAGTCTGATTGGGGGGGAGGTATGGGTCTGGCACGGACCTTTGCCTTGTTACGCCCCCCAGAGATAAATCTGTGCGGCATTATACATATAGATTTCTGCTATAATTTACATCAGTTACTGGCGTAAATTATAATAAAATTGTTGGCCATTTCTGCTAAGCCCCGCTCATTTTTTGCCCCCAAAAATTATGACATTTGCGTATTTTGTGAATTTTCTACGCTAATAAACTGTTGTAGAAAGGTTAATATATTCCTCCCAAAGGCTACAGACCGTGATACAATATCTTAATGTAAGGATATGTACACTTAATTGTGCTGCAACGCTTGTTGTCTCCATTCTATGTCAGTGTGGGAAGTAGATGTCCGGCCTTATGATTTTGTGATATGTAATAGACCCAGAATCCCAATCACCAAACCAAAGAATGCAAAATAAAGACACAAAACATTATAATTGGGTGTTAAATGGTCAAAACTTTTATTATATTATATGACCAAACCCAAAATGGCAAACCTCCGACTCACGAAGAGTCACCCTCCAGCACGCAGGAAAGGAAAAACCCCCTGTGGGGGAAACCTCTAGGGAAACCATGGCTGGAGGATTGCCCTTCCTCTAGGCTTAGAAGGTGCCAAAATATAATTTGTAACATAATTTATACGTTTTCTCAGATTTTTAAGGAAAGACAATACAATGAACGAACGAACGAACGAACGAACGAACGAACGAACGAACGAACGAACGAACGACATAAAACACATAAATCGGCTGATCTGGATGGCTAGGCGGGTGTCTCTCTTCCTGGGCACCCATTAAAATTAATGGGCGATCCACGGATGAGACGGGTCCTCCAGATGCCTCCTTGTAGCATCTGTCTCCGCTCTGGCTAATAGAGGGGGATCTCCTGCTGGAAACCCCCCTCTATTACAGACAACCCGTATGAAGAGGATGTGATGAAGAAGTGGTCTGGGGTGAAGGGTTTCCCTGCTAGAACCTCCAAATTACATCAGGTCGGTATTGGTGGGGAAGTCAAGCTCAAGGTCCTCAGTCCCATCCAATATGGCGCTGAATGTGGCAGTAAAACTTTCTAATATGGAATCTTCTTTATGTCATAAACATTTGTATTTATGACATCAGCACCTTCATCATCATTACTACAGGAATTTATTACCACTGCACAACTCATACATTGTGACGTCACCCACAGTGGTCTGAAGTGTTAACCCTTTAATGACTGGAAATGAACTTAGTACAGAGGCCATAAAGCTGAATAGAACATATCAGCGGCCATAAAGGAAAAGGGATAATGCAGGGAGCATCTCCGCACAAGAACTATCCATGACAAAGAGTTCTCCAGGATGAGATAACTTATCTGCTTTCTCCAAAAACCAGCACCACGCCTGTCCATAGGTTGTGTGTGGTATTACAGCTCATTACCATTCACTTCAATGGAGCTAACCTGCAATACCAGATACAACCTGTGGATAGGTGTGGTGCTGTTTTTGGAAGAAAGCAGCCATATTTTTATAACTCTGCACAGCTCCTGTTAGAAATAGTTAAAATAAAGTGGGGGGAGAAGGAGAAGAAGGGGAGAGGGAAAGAAGAAAGTAAAAAAAAGGGAAAAAGAGGAACTCTGAGGTAAAAGATATCAAACTAGACTGAAAGGAGTCTGCTGGAGGTGCCAGATGGAAAGACATATTTCTGCCATGGGGACCAGATTAGTTGAAATGTATCTTGAAGGGGGGCTTCAGAGAGTGGGTTTTAACCCCTTCCCGCCCTATGAAGTGCTGTTGCATTGAAAAACTATGCAGTTCATCTTCGAATGCAGCGTCACAAAAACAAATTATTTAGTAAAAAATAAAACTATATAAATTTGGTATCGCCATAATCGTAACGACACGCAGAATCAAGTTATCATGATATTCATGCCACCCGATGAACACTGTAAAATCAAAACAGAAATGGCGGAATTACAGGTTTTTTGTTCAATTCACCCCACAAAATGTAGGTTTTTTTACATTGTTTTTTTAATACATTATATGGTACATTAGGCTGCAGGGTAAATTCCACGTAAACAGCGTCATTCATCGGTTAACTGTTTAAATGATACCAGTTCAAGTGACCTTTATCGAAAAACACTATAAGACATTTTTTCCCAATTAACCTTTTAATTGGGGCTAGCATGTGTGATACTGTCTGCTAAGCCATTGTATCTCAGCATATTTATTATATGTGATACTGTCTGCTGAGCCGCTGTCTCCTATCAAGTAGCAGAGCTATCAGGTGTCATAGTCTTAGGGTTCACACGCAAAGTCAAAAATGGCTGAAAATTACAGAGCTGTTTTCAGAGAACACAGCCTATGATTTACAGCCGTTTTTGAAGCTGTAAACGTTTTTTGAGGTGTTTTTTTCTAGCTGTTTTTGGAGCTGTTTTTCCATTGACACAATGAAAAACATCTCCAAAAACGGCTCAAGAAGTGACATGCTCCTTTTTACGTGCCGTTTTAAAATACAATAGGCAGATGTTTGAAGGCATTGGGCTACCGATTTTTCAGGCGTATTTGAAGGCGTTTACGCTCCGAAATACGCCTGAAAACACAGCGTGTGAATATACCCTTATAGATACGCTGTCTCAGATATATATATCTTTTTTTTTTGTTTTTTTTAGGGGTGTGGGCAAAACACATGTCTTGTGGCACAAAACAGTCTGATTAGTGGGGGAGATACAGGGTCTGGCTTAGGCCTTTTGTTGCACACTCAATGTAAAATTGTACACTAGCTCGGAGCTGGTGTTGATTTCTGCTTTACTTTACGCCCGTTACTGGCGTAAATTATAGTAAAATTGTTGGCCCTTTCCGCAAAGCGCCACACACTTTTCAAAAAAGTGCCAAAGGCAGCGAAAAGTGACCGAAAACTTTCCTGCACTTTTGGGATTTTTCTATGCCAGATAAGAGGCTTAGCAAGGTTAATAAATTCTCGTCTAAGGCTACAGACAGTAATACAATATCTTAATGCAAGGATCTGTACACTCAGTGTCTGACTGAGGTACCTTGGACCCACCAAAGGAAATAATTCTTGGGGGTCTACCCTTCAACTATATAGAAATAATTTAAACACTCTTAAATGTGTACTAAAAACGTGTGTTGTAAAACAAAGACCAGTATTCCCACCATATTGTGACAGATATCAGTCCTACACAGGCATTCTGCAGACCATATAAGTGAATACAGTGCAGTGAAATTCAGTGACTCACATGTGACATCTTCTTAGATTGGAGTCGTTCACGTTCTCTTTTCTTCTTCAGCTGGCCCAGAACGCCATGATGACTTATTCCAGTCTTCTTCATCTCCAATGCCCAAGCGTGAACCACAAGATACGTCATGAAAGTGTTGATGTAACCTAGATACCACGTGTAATGACTGGGTAGGGATACAGACAGGTGAACCCTAATCTACCCGCCTCTCAGTCCCTGCCTACTTGCACGGCCCGTCCTAGGCGACGGCGTACAACTGGGCGATGGTCCCTACGCTCAATATGTGCACGACAGACAAACAGACAAGTGTACACAGAAGCTAAGGGAAATGGGGCAGTTGCCCACGGCAACACAGTGAGCAACAGGCGTAGTGAACGAGTCGAGTCAAAACAGGAGTGTACCAGGTACCAAACACAGAGCAGGAGCGTAGTCAGTAAAGCCAGGGTCAAAATGAAGCAAGGTCAATAATAATAGCAGGAGCAGCAGAGCCAGAAAACAGGAAAGAATCACAGGCAAAGACAAGCAGGAAATGAAGGTATAAATAGACCGAGGCCGGGAGCTAGAACCGTCTGGCCAGGCTGTAATAGGTTCTCCCACTCCTGAGCCTACCAGCCTGAGTGGTAGCAGATCGAGTCACTCTATCAGACCTAGGAGCAGGTGCAGACTGATTAACCACGGGCGTCGACACAGAAGCTGTGTCTGGCAGATCCTTTACACCACGTTCCCGTGACCTAATGTGCCACGTCACAGCGTATTCAAATCATGGAAGTGTCCAGTCTACATGACTACCGACTGTCATGGTGTGCAAACCTTAGATCAAACTGTTGACATATAACTAACTGACTCTAAACCTCATAGGGTAATTTTCTTTAGCTATTATACCAGGATGTAGGCGGAGGAGTAGGCTAAGAGAACGGAAAGTGGCCGAGGCGGGAGTTGGGCCAGAGTGAATATGACGCTTGACTGGGGTCTGGGGAGGGGAAGGGGAGAGAGACAGGTGGGAAGGTGGGAGCAGAGGGGCAACACGAAAAAAATTATTAAACTGAATCTACTGCTTTAAAACAGTCACTCACCAAGTTGCGGAGCTGGCCCCTGCATGGATCCCATTCCTTTCTACAAACCAATTAACGCTAATCATAACCTTGATGAGCGGCGGCTGCCCACTTTATTTTACTTTTGTGGCCAGGCCCCTGACAGTAGTACCAGCGGTACTACCCTGATGGCAGGCCTGTTTGCAGGAGTACTAGCCAACTACGTCACAGATAACCCAAGTTTCAAGACCATGCAAATTTATGGATTTTTGGCATCCCATGGAATATGGGAACAATAGGGAATTCTATCAGTAAGTATTCTGCCTGTTTGTTGGCTAATACTCCTGATCCAATTCCTTCTTCTAGCAGATTTTTTAAAGATTCCTTACATGCAGTGCTTGGTTTCGCCACAAGTTTGCGATATGTCGATTCATTGTCTAAAATGGTATGAACGTGTCTGGGATATAAAGAGGAATCTAGAACAACTCCTGCTCCGTAAGATTTGGAGGACACAGTTATACGCTGGATATATGGTGAGCCCCTCTGTGTTTTCACCGTCAGCCCTTATGTGTACATAGTGAACCTTTTAGAAGGTTAATCTTTACCCGCTAAGGTGGAAGGGTTGGTTCCAATGCCTAGTTATGGTGGTGTCTGAGGAAATAAAGGTCCTTTTAGACGTCCCGATACTGACCATGAAAACCAGCACCAATCGACGATACAGCGTGTCACAAGGAGCAATCATCGTTAATGTATGGGGGCAAACAATCGTTACTACACCAGACCCCGCACCGATCTGCCAGTCCAGCTGCCTCCGGGCACTGGACAACACTGCCGGAAGCAGATTGCTCAGATCACTGCATAGCAGCCGTTCGGCAGAACTGCAGCTCGGCCTCTATTCTTTGACCGGAGCCATCTACTTCCGGCAGTGTTGTCCGGTGCCCAGAGGCAGCTGGAGTGGTGGATCGGTGCGGGGTCTGGTGTAGTAACGATTGTTTGCCCCCATACATTAACGATGATTGCTCCTTGTGACACGCTGTATCGTCGATTGGTGCTGGTTTTCATGGTCAGTATCGGGACGTCTAAGGCGGGATTCACACGACCGGGTCGTTCCCGAGCCCGAGTGTCGGCCGGTAAAATCGGCCATTTTGCCCGGCCGGTTTGCATAAAGTTATGCATCCGTGCCGGGCCGGGCAGATCCGGACAGTGACATCAGCGGCCGCTCCTGAAGGGGAATCCCCATGTGTTCGGGGATTCCGCTTCAGGAGTTTCCCCTGATGTCACTGCCCAGATATGGACAGAGACATCAAGCGCTCTGTCCAGGAGCGGAATCCCCGAAAACACGGGGATTCCGCTCCTTCAAGGAGCTAAAGTGCGGCTAGCACATAGCAGAGCGGGGAGATACCTCCCTGCTCTGCTATAGTGGCGTCGCTACAGTAGTAGCAGCCGCAGCAGCAGCAGCTGCTGCTACTACTACTAGCGGCGCCATCGAAGGTGTCGCCGGGCCAGGGTGCTTTTAACAAGCAGGGGAAGGGAGCCAGCGCAGCGCTCCCTTCCACCTGCTGTACACCCCGGCCCTGCAACACAGTGTACAGCGATGCCATTCGTCAGAATGGCATCAACTCCTCCTCCTCACATGCACTCTGCGCTGTGAGGAGGAGGAGATAGAGCGCAAGCTCCGGGAAACCCGGCCATCACTCGGAACACATTCCGGTGATGGCCGTGTAATACCCGGCCCCATAGACTTCTATGGGAGCCGGGCGGCCGGGTGCCCGGGCAAAGATAGAGCATGTCCTATTTTTTGACGGCCGGATTTTCCGGCCGTCAAAAAATCGGTCGTGTGAATAGCCCCATTAGGGGTCTATCATTCCTAATGCAGCCGGCTGCCGGCCGATTTATGAACGGCCGGCACCCGGACGGGAAACCCTGCCGTGTGAATGAGGCCTAAAAGGACCTTTATTTCCTCAGACACCACCATAACTAGGCATTGGAACCAACCCTTCCACCTTAGCGGGTAAAGATTAACCTTCTAAAAGGTTCACGCACCGATCATATACTGATGACCTATCCAGTGGATAGGTCATCAGTTGTCAGAACGTGGAAAACCCTTTTAAAGGGAAGGTGTCACGGAAATGTTTTTTATATATATATATATATATATATATATATAATATTGCTTTTAGTATGTCATTAAAATAAATTGTATTTATTTGTGTTTTTTTGTTGTACTTTTTACTTTTTTCCTTCTTTTACTTCTCTATGGGGGCTGCCATTTTTTTTTTCATCTCTGTATCTGTCCATTAATGACACATACAGAGATGGAATACGGCACATACATTCCCATAGAGAATGCGAACGGGAGCCGTTCCATTCACTATAGTGTATGCCGTCTGTGTTGGAACGGCGCATGCGCCACTCCCACACAGATCAAAAGAAAAGTCTTTAGTAGAGCGACATCCAGCGCTATTTTCATGTGGACCGGAAGCCACGGCCGGACAGTAAGATGACTACTTCCGGTCGCGGCTTCCGGCCATATGTTGAAGGCAGAGCAGATGCAAGGACTAGGAGCGGCAGGGCGGAGGCGGCGGCAAGAGCAGGTAAGTTATGTTTGTGTATGTGATGTGTGTGTATGTTAGTGTTATACTTTCTGCTGAGCACTGTATCTAATCTTCCTACACTGTGCACTCGCTCAGAAAATGGCGGCACACAGTGTAGGAGGTTTGAAGATTCAACCCCCTTCTTTCTCCTGGCACTAGGCAGGATAAAGGAGGGGGGATTCTGTGAGGACACTAGAGCGAGTGTGTCTACTACAAATTTGCAGCATAAGGCAATGAGGTTGCTTTACCACATGCCAATGCGGCAATTTTGAGAATTGCTCCCTCTAGTGACCAGCACATGGAAATGTTATAAATTAGAATCTAATTTATAATATTTCCTGAAA
This sequence comes from Rhinoderma darwinii, assembly GCF_050947455.1. Classification (NCBI taxonomy): domain Eukaryota; kingdom Metazoa; phylum Chordata; class Amphibia; order Anura; family Rhinodermatidae; genus Rhinoderma; species Rhinoderma darwinii. The sequence continues at coordinate 2,268,693 of NW_027464450.1, forward strand.
AAAATAAAATAAAATTTCTAGCGACACATTCCCTTTAATACTGGCGTTTCATACACCAGTCCTATTAAACAGTTTGCTGGAGTAAGATGCAACACATTTATTAACAGGCGAAAGACTCTTAATAAATGTGTTGCATCTTTTAGCTGCAACGCGGCCTGTCATCAGTACTTTCTACGTGCTGCGGCGTGCTGTAAGAGCCTGAGGGAATCCGGGAGGGAGAATCGGAGTGGTGAGGTAAGTACATTTTTAAAATGTATTTTATTGTCTGATTGGGGGGCAAACAGTATGATTGGGGGGAGGTATGGGTCTGGCACGGAACTTTGCCTTGTTACGCTCCCCAGAGATAAATCTGGGCCGCACTATACATATAGATTTCTGCTATAATTTACATCAGTTACTGGCGTAACTTATAGTAAAATTGTTGGCCATTTCTGCTAAGCCCCGCCCATTTTTTGCACCCCAAAAATGTCAACATTTGTGTATTTTAGTAAACTGTTGTAGAAAGGTTAATATATTCCCCCCAAAGGCTACAGACTGTAATACAATATCTTAACCCCTTCCCTCTTTAGCCACTTTTGACCTTCCTGACAGAGCCTCATTTTTCAAATCTGACATGTGTCACTTTATGTGGTAATAACGTCGGATTGCTTTTAGCTATCCAAGCGATTCTGAGATTGTTTTCTCATGACACATTGGACTTGATGTTACTGGGCAAAATTTGCTCGATATGTTCAGTATTTAATTGTGAAAAACACCAAAATTTAGCCAAAAATTGCAAACATTTGCATTTTTCTCAACTTAAATTTATCTGCTTGTAAGACAGGCAGTTATAACACACAAAATTGTTGCTAACTAACATCCCCCATATGTCTACTTTAGTTTGGCATCGTCTTTTGAACATCCTCTTATTTTTCTAGGACGTTACAAGGCTTTGAACTTTAGCAGCAATTTCTCACATTTTCAAGAAAATTTCAAAAGGCTATTTTTACAGGGGCCCGTTCACTTGTGAAGTGGCTTTGAGGGCCTTATATATTAGAAACCCAAAAAAAGTCACCCCATTTTGAAAACTTCACCCCTCAAAGTATTCAAAACAGCATTTAGAACATTTCTTAACCCTTTAAACTTTTCACAGGAATTAAAGCAATGTAGGGGTGAAATTTACAAATAAATTTTTAATCCATTTTTATTTATAACACAGAAAGTTTTTCCATAGAAATGCAACTCAATATTTATTGCCCAGATTCTGCAGTTTTAGGAAATATCCCATATGTGGCCGTAGCGTGCTACTGGACTGAAGCACCGGCCTCA